>NC_062539.1:5393441-5658441 GCF_022655615.1 Tachysurus fulvidraco | reverse complement strand
GTGTGCCATCAAGAAGATCTCCAATATAGGTAGTGTTTTTGTGTAAAATATTGTTTATATCACTAATGATGCAGTACTTGAATTAGTGTGAATGTAGAATGTAATGAGATGGCATGTGTGAGCATGACGGACATTGCTAGGTTATATAATTAAAACGTTTTGTTCTGCTTTTCAGGGATTCCCATCTCAACACTGGAACCGGTTGTCCTGGAGGAGGGTCAGTCATTCCGTGTGGCTGCCACCTGCCGAGCGATCGGCCTGCCTCCACCGCGGCTTTCCTGGGAGACCGACGTGCCCGGTCAAATACAGAACAGGAGCTCAGGGGACGGGGTCGTCACCTCCCAGTATTCGCTGCACCCTCTGCGCAGCATGAATGGCCGCAAACTGGACTGCTTGGTGTGGCACCCTGCTCTAGATCAACCTCGCAGGCTGAGCAACCAACTGATCGTGCACTGTGAGTCCATTTTCGTGCCAGACTATATGGCATAATACTACTCTCTGTGAAAAGGCTTCCTAAAAAGGGTTCTGTGTGTAGATTTAATCTTCGTCACAGCACACCTTGTATGTCTGATTATCTGGCAAAGGTTGTTTTGTTCCGCATGCTATTCATCGTTTATCCTCATGAGCCTGTAATGTCTTCTTTAGATGATATCACTTTTCTTCCCAAATCACTTCCTGTTTTTAGACGTTGATTTCTTTGCATAATATATGAAGAAATCAAAGTTCCCGTAACATCACGGTTGTAGTCATGTGGATATGCAAGACTTCATTTTAATAATATATAAATATTTCTCAAGTAACATGATAAGGGTTTATTTACTATTTCAACTTGTCCAGGCAAGCAAGCTTCAATCTGCGTGAAGTTTCTAGCTAGCCAAATTTAGCAGTCACAAAACACTAAAAAGTTTCAGGCTGATAAAGTTTCACTTGTGTTTGAGGTAATTGCTATGTTTACTATGCAAACACTCACATTTTCTGGTTTATGATTATCAATGCCGGTTTCCTGTTGGTTCAGCTTATAGCAATAAGCACCGTTCTGGCTACAAATCTAATCTATACAGTACAATATTCCTTTCTCTGTAAATGGCAAGATATAATATATGAATTCATGGTGTCCACCGACATCCTGTAAGTTGGATGACCTCATGTGTCTTAGAGGAAGCGTGTTGTAAGCTGTTGTGTGGTCAGAGAGAGCTGGCTGGTGTGGGGGAGATTTCAACACCGCAACAAGTAACATTTACATAAGACAATGTTTATTAAACTTCTGAGATGGATAGTAAAGATAGCTGCTAAGTAAATATCGATACAGGACGCTGTATCCAATGACCATTCAGTGAATATGAAATGAAGTTTTGTAGGTGTCACAAAGCTTAGGCAAATCATTTTGCACTTGGCTGTAACTGTGAAAGCAAACTTCAAACAGGAAGTGACTGGTGTAAAAAGTGAGATGTTCTTTTCCTCATAACTCGAGGCAATAAATAAGACATTAATGTGTTGTGTAATATCCTTTAATAATTAAAATTTGTCATATGAATTAATCGTGTGTGTGTGTGTTTAGTTCCTCCTGATGCTGTCGTTTCTGGATACGATCATAGATGGGCCGTTAATCGGAATGGAGCCGAGCTCAAGTGCGAGGGTGCTGGAAATCCTCCCCCACACAACTTCACCTGGACCAGGTACCTCCTGCCTGTCTCTCCGTCTCTCTCCCAAAAACTGCACCCAAAAACGTCTTCCTGGCTGTCATGCCTGGCCTTTCTGTTTTTGCATTTCCCTGCCCACTTAGCTTATGTAACATCATTTTTCTTTACCCTCCTCTGTACATGACACTCATCACCATTTATCTCCATATGATCTGTCTGTTAACCCCCCCCCCCCCCCCACCCCCAGAGTCCATGACTCTGCAAGAATCTCCATATCATCAGGAGAAAAATACCCACTTGGCCCAGCGTCTTTCACTACATGCAATTATACACAAAAGGCATTAAACTCCCTGAGCGCCGCTTATTCAAATGTTCTTTTTAGGGTATAATAAAAGCTGTGGTGTAGCATTACAACCTATTACTAGAGAGACAGTGGGGAGACCTGATTTCACATCGGGTGAGAGCGGGAGGTGGGGGGAGAGATGGAGAGAAAACAGTCAGCACTCAACAGAGAGAAAAGACCGAGAGTAGAGGAGAGGAGGAGGAGGAGGGAGACGAACAAGGAGACACATCCTAAGCCTTAAATGACAGAGCTCTGCTTTAAATATCATTTTAATGGGCACCAAAAGACAGGGTTTTAGTTTGATTAGAGACAGTGTGCGGAAGGTATATCAACAGTGACGCCTGCACATGCAAACTTAACAATCTTTTATCTTTCTGGGTTTGACATCATTATACAGTAGCAGGCACAACCATGGTCGAGAAGGGCTGTGTTTCTGTTCTCAGACAATGCAGATTGTCTGCTCTTAGACACTCGCACATCACAAACATCCAAATATTCAGGCTTTGGCCTGATCAGCATCTATATGAATTATGTAACAGTTCTATTACATGATACTACATAATCATAATTACCACACAATTATAATTAATTATATAAAAAAAATAGCAAAGAAGTGTGTGTGAGAGAGAGACTGAAGAGCTGGAACCTGAGAACACTGGTTTTAACCGTGTACATGGAAATGTGACCCCTTTCATTAAAACAGTGGGTTCTTTCTTGTGTGTGTGTGTGTGTGTGTGTGTGTGTGTGTGTGTGTGTGTGTGTGTGTTACATTTACTGGCTGAATGATGAAGTGCACCACAGGCAGAAATTAACTGGGGAAAAGGGTAGTAAAATGTACATTTTTGTATCACATGGGTGATTTATCTTTTGTGTTAATGCTTCACTTTGTCACGTTTAATATCTATGTATCTGTTTTAAATTAGCTTTTGAGTAAATATGTAAAGTTACACTATATACATCCATCCAAATCATCTGAATCATCTGTTTCCACCTAGCTTGATCCTTGGCATCCTCTACTCTCGCACCAGTTACTTTCATATCCTCATTTCATATCCATATATCTCCTCTTTGTCCTTCCTCTTGACCTCTTACCTCAGAGCTCCATCTCCAACATCCTACCAATATAACCAACTCCCTCCTTTGTACATGTCCAAACCATCTTAATCTAGTCTCTCTGTCCTTGTCCCCAAAACAGCCAACCTGAGCTGTCCCTTTGATGTGCTCCTTCCTAATCCTGTCCATCCTCGTCACTCCTAAAGAGAACCTCAACATCCTCATCTCTGCCTCATGTCTTTTCCTCACTGCTACAGTCTATAACCCATACAGCAGAGCTGCTCTCACTACTGTCTTCTACACCTTTCCTTTTATTCTTGCTGACACATTTCTGCCACACACAACACTCCTGACACTTTTCTCCACCCACTCCAACCCACCAGCACTCGCATCTTCACCTTTTTTCCACACTTCTTGTCACACTGGACGGTTGCCCCCAAATTTAAACTCCTGCACCTTCCTGACCTCAGCCCCCTGTAACCTCACTGTTCTACTTCCCTCCCTCCATATTAATTTCTGTTCACATACCGATGATAAATGTTAAGATAATGATATAATAAACACGTAATTAATTCTGATTTATCGACTCTGTTCAGGAAGGGTGGGGTTTTGCCCAAGGACGTATTTGTGGAGGGGGACAGGCTCCGTTTCACTCGCCCATTAAATAAAAGCGATGAAGGTGTGTACGAATGTGAGGCCAGAAACTCTGTGGGATCGGTGAAGACGGAGGTTAATGTACAGATCTATGGTAAGACTCACGCTATCTATGACCTCTGCAATGTGGCCTTCGAGATGTAATATTTGCTAAATTTGTGAAAACGAATTATTTCTAAATAATTTGGAGATATCAAAATGCAAATATTTAGTATATTTAATTTAAACTCTAACCGACTAAAGTGCATTGTGGGATTTCATGAGGACACCATATTGTCCACTCTGTTTTTTTTTTTTTGCATAGTGTATGTAGTGTAGTGTACAGTACACTATATGTACTGTAATGTAGTGTATAGTACACTATAGCACAATGTTTACTGTGTCACAACACAAGCGAGTGTTGTTTCTCTCTAAATGGATGTTGAGCTTTAAAAAAAAACAACTTGCTTTTATTGCAAAATAGTCTGTCTTGTGGGGGGGGGGGGCTTTTTCCCTTCACTTCAGCTTCTTCTTCTGCTTTCCATTGTAAGATCATCTTCACTCTCGGGACAGTTTGTTTGTTTGTTTGTTTATTTTTCAAATAAAACTATAGTAAGTGTATAAAATGGGTCATCAGATAAAAATCTCAATCTGTTCATATTGGGGTTTTTTTTTCCTTTATAAAAGCAGTAAAGGATTTAAAGGGACACTTTTTCTTCATTTTAAGCTCTTAATAAACTATTCTTAGCATTTTCCAAATGCTCTCTTCTAAAATTATAGATCAGCACCAAATTGCTAATGTTTTAATGAACTACTTAAAGCGAGCAGTATGGAAGTTCTGTAACGAAATAACGTCTTATCAGCTGACTGCTGTTTATTAGACATTCATATACATACACCGCCCCCATTTGGTAGAAAAATGCACTCAACTTTTTTTTTCTTCCCCCCCTTACACTTCAAGTAGCCTCTAAATCGTCCCAGCTGGAGGCTAATTTCAACAACCTCCTCCTTATAATCGTGGGTGGAGCAGCCGGGGTTTTAGTAGTTGTCATGACGACCATCATCCTTCTGATTACCTGCCGCCATAGACGCAAGACCAGGAAACTTAAACAGGAGCTCTCAGAGACGAAGTGAGTCTGCCATCCTTTAGCAACAACACACATGGGGCAACAATCGTACAAAATAAAATGTCAAACCGAATTCACCTCTTTGTCGACTTTCTTGCAGGGAGGAGATCAATAATCTCTCGAGGCAGACTTCTATGAGGAGACTTAACTCGTTCAGTACTGACCAGAGGATGCGGGTACAGTTGGCTAAAATACACTTTTTTCCTAGTAACTCTTTTGGTATTTTAATTTCCAAGTTTCCAAGAAACGAATAAAAATATCCTAAGAACTTCTCTACACACATTTTATACATGTATGTATAAACAGAAAGCTACCTAACAAAACATGCAGCGTGTCAGCTAGACATCCCAGCAGGAATTTGTTTTCAGTATATGAAGAGTTTTAGATTTGCTTTACTTTGTCTAATCCTAATCAAAGTTTTCCTCCTTAACTTAACCCGACAGCTAACTAAATGCTAGTAAACTAGCTTGCATTTGTTACAAATGGACATAACTGGACTTTTTAATATCCGGATTTTTGTTAAACCTAACTTGACGAACATATCCACGATTTTGTCCATCACGTACATTAAGCAATCTCGGCTAGTTCACACACGTCAAGATAACTCGGTAAGCTATTAAACCATTGTAAGTTTGTCATAGGAAGACATTTATTACGTTCAGCTATCTGAGTATCAGTTTACATGATCAAATTCTTAGCAATTTGTTAAACAATAGCCACACCCATCATATCTGTTCACCTTAAACAGTAGTGATCTTGCTAGCAGGCCTGGTCTATAACGTACTGTTCACATACACAGGAGAAAAAAGTAGAATAAGACAATCTTGTCTTAGCAAGACAATCTATTTCTAACCTATAGAACTAAAAGATTGACGAAAAAGCTTGTGTGTGTGTGAGCAATTACCATAAACCTTAAATAATTGCTGGATTTCTAAACAGAAGATCATCCAGTATGGTTTATGATTAGCCAATGGAATTTTTTCTACCCTGAATTCATAGATAAAAGCTTTGTATTTGTTGCGTGCGAATGTTCTGTCAATAATGCTATAAATACGCCATGAACGCAGGCACCTGGGGTGTGATAATAGACATGTTCCTGCTTTGGCATACACAAAGCTCGTATTGTTTTTCAAATGGAAACTTTTCCACTAGTGTCTGGGTAGCCTGGCGATGCCTTTTTACGCACTGTGAAACAACAGAGCTTCTCTCTTTATACAGATAAGCCCAATTAAGATGTCTAGGAAGTGATTTTTTGCTCAGTTGCAGCTCTAGACACACATGAGCCAGGTCACCCATGGCAGGGTAAAAACAACACACATGTGCCAAAAGCTGTCAAACAAGAATGTGGATTGACTTGTTGGTCTCAATGAGTGAAACATGACCCTCTATACATGAGCATGACAAACAGACCTGAAATGCCGTAAGGCTCAAACTGAACGTTCAAACATGGCCGTACAATGATCTACATCTTCTCACCTTGTTTGTTCTTGTAGACTGAAGAATCCATGCTACTCAGGATGGAATCTCCTGTAAGAAGCAGTGTCTATACGCTAGAGGTATTGCAACACATCAATGCAGGAGATGTCCAGGCAGCTCCTGTAATAATTGTTTTTTTATATACTGTATATATTTATTGTCTGTTAACTCTCATGTAGTTGCATACTGACGCCATCATTTCGGGATGGTGTAATAATATAGTAGGTGGCGTGCAATCATTTTATGATGCAAAAGCAAAACCCGAGCCAGGAATGATGTGATTAACGTATGCTCTTATTCATCAGGAGCGATCAGGCATATATGACGAGAGAGACGTCGATCGCGACAGCATCGGCCGCCCAGCCCTCCACCTGTCCTGTGACTCAATGCGAGGAAGCGGGAGGAGGAAAGAGACCGAGGTAGAGAAACAAGACCGCATTCAAAGAGTGGCAAGCTACATAAAGAGCAGTAATATGTCTCTGGTGAGGTTTCCTCTACATGTGTGTCTACATTACAGTGGATATAATAAATCTACACACCTGTATATATTAAGTACAATAGTATTTATAATGCTGGATTCTGAACACTCCCACAGTCTGTTACAAAAGGGTGTGCATACTTATGCAACCAAAGTATTGTACATTTCTTATTTGTAATTGCTTGATCATTTCTCATCACAAAAAAGAAGGGACTGTAGACTTTTTATATCCACTATATACTGTATATATGAACGTGTTAAAGGCACATTAATCTTCTGTGACACTAATTTTTGCTGTAATTGAGATGATGGATTTAAATTATTCCGCTTATTTAGTCTGCTAAAAATAAATAGATTTTCTCTATGTGCTCTGATAAGTGTTAAAAAAAAGCACATTATAGTTTTATAGCACTGGATTTCTGCTTCCTGGCGAGTTTAAAAACTGCATTTAAATGGGCAAGTTAACCTGAGAATTGCTTTCACAGTGCTGTTATAGTATTTAGAAAAATTCTGGCTAAGTGTAAAGAAGAAGTAGGAATAAAGTGCTCGCTTGAGCCTTGAGCACAAAGCAGGTAAGTGATCAGGAAATGTCATCAGTGGCACTTCTGTTTCTGTAGCTGGGGTGAAGCAGGTCACTTCAGCATATTAAAGCTATATATAGAGCCATACCTCTCTAAGTATTGAGTAAGAATTGTAAGAAATGCAGTAAGAATTGCAAAAAAAAGGAGTCGTTTGGGTTTCTGGAGAAGTAACTCGATCATTTTCTTTCGATCGCTTAGGATGTAGAGCTTCGGCGAGACCCGAGCTATCCTCCATTGTCCATCAGCTCAGGGGCTACAAGAGAAGGAGGGAAAGAAAAAGACGTATGGGGACAGAGAGAAGGCATGCCGGAGGGAGAGGAGGGAGACAGCGCCTTCAACTCGCATCAGCTCTTAGAGACACTCTCGAAAAACTTCCAGTACACCAACGGAGTCCTGAGGCCGAAACCTAACCCGAACGCTATAATGCTGAACCCACGTGGCCAGTACATAAAACGAGAAGGCCAAAGTGATTCGCCACAGCACACCATCCCTGCAGTCTTTTCTGGTCACCAGTAATAATGTCCATTATGTGGTCCAGTGGAGCTCATCCTGCATGCTGCGTCTTCTGACCGATGAATTCATCCGACACTCCCTGGAGCTCGTGTTAATACCACAGGCTGGTTCGAACATATCAAGACCAATGGAGATCTCAGCTTTCTACTCTACCCACAGGCAGCTCATTGGGCATCATCTACCAGCAAGTCCAGATGTGGATATATCAGCAGATTTAAAGCAGACCAACAACGTTCTAAAAGTCTGAGCAGATGAATGCATCTAAATATTAACTAGCACCTGTGAAATTAGTAGGGACATTTGGCTAAAAATAGCCTGAATGAGTGCAAAAGTTAATATTAGTTTTAAATGTTTCTATTTGATACCTACTGCAAGGTTTTCCCACAAATAATTTTTCATACAGAATACAAGATAAACCTTCATCTATACACTATTTACCTCATTCATAACAGAGGAAACCAATTAAAGACAAATAATCAGCCTTTTCTTTAGTTGTTAAATGTTTTGAAAGATTTCTTCTTAAAAAAACAAACAAACAAAAAAATCAGAACGCATGGATTGGAGGTGATTGGTGGTGGACAACCAACTAGTATTTCAGGGGACACAGTCTTCTCACCGTGTGTGTGTGTGTGAGAGTGTTTTGCTGAGACTGACCATTTAGGACTTGTAAAATTGCAGTTCATTGCTTTGAATTCTGTGTTCATAGAGAATTAAAAAGGTTCCTGAGGTTTTGCAAATCTCCCCAGCTAACAGCGTTGATCTTGACTTGAAAGTTACTGTCTGCAGGAAGCAGATGTTCTGTGTTGTAGTTATATATGATCTATAGCGCAGCTACATCATGCAGCGGAACAGAGCGACTCGGACAGACTGAGAGCTCAGTGAAAGGACAGGGGAGACCCTGAAGCAAGCAGGTCAAACGGCACAGTGAGGTTTAGCAGCTTTTTAGGTTTTTCTGTCTGTTATTTACCTCAGTGGATTCTGGTTGTTATTACGGTTTGAAAAGGTATTGATACATGTATAATACTAAAGCTCTGCATTACTTTATGACCGAACAATGCCTCTCTACAACCTAGTTAAGCACCTGGCTGCTCTTAAATAATTAAGGTTCACTGATGCAGTGTATAGAGTTTTTGTGAAAGATGTAAATATAGTGAGACAAAGCCATCAACCCGTGTATTATTTCTGTATTCCCCTGTGCATGTGTAAAGACAGTAACAACGAATGTTGACAACTTTTTGTTTATTGTAAAAAATAAAATGAGCAAAAGAAAGATGGCCAGGTGTTGGTTTATGTACTAGAAAATAAACATGACACCCAAATGTTCTAATTGTCTTATTTTCAAAAGCTTTTGCTCGGCGTCCTGAGATCCTTGTGTGTTTTCTGGTGTGTGCGCAAGTTGCTTTGTTGAGAGAAACTTCTCCCACACATGCTGCAGTGGAACGGTTTCTCTCCGGTGTGAATTCTGTGGTGCATCTGAAGGTGGCTGATGCGGTCAAAACTCTTCCCGCAGAACGAACATATGAACCATTTCTCTCTCACTGGCTTATTCCTCAGAGCTAACCTGGCTATAGCAATTTCATTTCCTGTGACAGTTGCTCGGTTCCCATTCTGGATCGTGGTGTTGTTTAAGAGCATGACGTGTTCATTAGTTCTTGAAGGAAGCAGAAACCTGGGCTGGATGGCTGTGTTTGCTCCGTGTTGTACCTGTTTAGGCAGGTTAAGGTCCGTTGGTTCTACTTCGCTCCTGGGCTGCTGCGGCATCCTCTGCTGTCTTCTTTCTTCTATGTCGAGTCTGTTTGTAATAGTTATATCACCCACAGGACTGGATGTGCTAGAACCGACGCTCCACACGGAGGAGATCAGGGGATGTCCGTCTTGCTCGGAAACAATAGAGCAGTCCGGGTCCTCTGCATGTTCCATGCCGTTCTCCACGGCGGACCACGGCTGCGTTTCTCTGTCCTCGATCACAACACACTCGATGTTGCTCTCCTCTAAACTGACCGTCTCTATCTCCTCTTCTGCCTTTTCCTGAAAGTCTGGTTCACTCTCTTCCTCGCAGAATGCGAGCTGCTTCAGATTCTCTGTGGTAGGATGTGGCTCTGTCGGTGTGAGTTCCGTTTCCTTCGTGAGAATGTCCTGAGAATCGGTTTCTTCTGAGGATTTGTAATTCATTTCACCTGCATGATGGTTTTCCTTTCCATTACACGCATCAGAAGAAGGATGAGGTTTCCAAGAAAGAAGCTGATTTGTCGCTTCTGTGCATTCTCCAAAGTCTGCTGAGTGTAAAATGCAGAGAAAGATGAAAAGATTAGTTCCACTGAAAGGTTTTACTTTGGAAAATTTTGATCCAATGCTACAGACACCTCGGGACAATGTAAATTAAAGTTAATGGAGCGTAGACGATCCTCCAACCGCATTCTTATGCGGGATCAGAAAAAAAAATTGAGAACCTGGAGGAAACGTGCTCTCAGGAAGAAACTCAGATGAGTCGTTACTGAATTCAGTGTCATATACCGGACCCTGTCCTTGTTTGTTTGTACATTTGTACGTCTTTCTCTTTCCAAAACTTGTCCCTTTGTGAGTTTGTTTTTTTTTAATAACAAATATCATATTATTCTCTAAATGATCTACATTTTCTCAATTGTAAATGGCCATAAATATTTTCTCCCCTCAAAATATGAATGGATGTGATCGACTTCTCACTGGTCCAAGAGATCAGCATATTATTATAGTTATTAAAGGGTCGTGATGTCACTATTATGGTAACATTTAAATATTCAGGAATTTAATTTTACTAAATTGAAATGATGTAAAATAGATGAATAATTTACTATTCTTCTTATTTTTTTATTGCTGAATTAAATCTGACTTTTCACTGACTTTGCAAGATGGTGAGCCGTTCTAAAGGGACTGAAACCCTCTGGCAGCAGGTTGTCCAGATGATCCTTTCAGCCATAGAAAGAGAAGTTGCTCGTTCCAAATCTGTGATTTCTAAAATACTGTATCTTTACAACGTCACAAAACTCGTTCAAGTCCCCTAAGAAGGATTCTTGTCCACGAAAGACAAATGCAAGAGAGGACACGATAACGCGGAGAATCTCAATGGGCAATCGGTTCAACACTGTAGCTGGGATTTCACCAGTTCAGTGCTGAACAGAGTAAGGATCTGTCTGGTCATACAGAGTCTCGACGTTTAAGAGCATTTGGACTGAAACCCCACTTTATAGTGACTAAACCTCTCATTAGCAGAAAGAATCAAAAGTCTAGACTAACCTTGTGTGGACAGAGAACTGGTCCAAAGTAATAAAAGCAAGTTTAATTTATTTGTGTCCGATTGGAACCGTTATGTCATGGATTAGGGAATGTTTTCTGAAGCAGGAATTGGGCCTCTTATACTGTACAGCTACATGACGGGGTGAATGAAAACGTTTACCAGACCCTTCTTCGACAACATGCGATTCCTTCCCAACCAATTCATCAACCAATCAGCCAGCAATTTTCATGCATGATAATGCTTCCTGTCATGCAGCAAAATAGGGAAAGCAGTTCCTTGAAGCTGAAGACATTGAAATAATGAAATGGCCTGTTCAGAGACCTGACCTAAACCTAGTAGAAAACCTATGGAAAATCCTTGGTGACCAAGTTATGGCCAAGAAACCAACTCCAGTCACTGAACTGTGGAAGAGACTTTAAGAAGAGTGGACCCAAACCTGAGCAGTGTGACAGAGACTCATGACGTCATTCAAGCTTCCTGCTAACTGTTTTCTGTTGTAATCTTTCTCTGTGCTACAGTCATTCATTTTGATTGTTGTGTTTTCTACTAAATAAAGTTGTTGAAGTGCTTTGGTTATTTTGTAAAACACTGTTCTATTAGCATGGAATATCCACAACAAAAATCTGATCTAATTTTGTCCTCCACTGTGAATATATATCTCTACACAGTGGTGTGGAAAAGTGTTGGCCCCTTCCTGATGTTCGTCTCACCTTAAAACGTTGTTTTGTTTCATCAAACAAATTTAAATATTAGTCAAAGACAACACAAGTAAGTATGCAGATTTAAATAAAGATTTTTATTATTAAGGGAAAACAAAATCCAAACCCACATGGCCCTGTGTGAAAAAGTGTTTGCCCCTGCTGTTAAATCTTAACTGTGTTTTATCACACCTGATCATTAATAGAAGTGTTTTACAAAATAACCAAAGCATTTTGACAAAAAAAAAAACACCTTTATTTTGGGGGGGAAAAAAGAACAACGATCAAGATTATACATTACAATCTCTTTCTCTCTCTCTATATGCGCATAGGGCTGAGACAGACCCACAATGCCAACTACTATAAAGTTTCCATCTCCTCCCTCTATTTATTTCTCTCCTCACATTGTTGTCTTTTCCCCTTGATGTCTAGAACATCCTCAGCTTGTTTCCAGATGTTCCAGACTAGTGATATTTACTGTGATGGTGTCACAGTGAACCTAGAGGAATGAAATCTTTAGTGTTTTCTATCTTCTGCACCGTAATGTTTGGTGTTTAAAGTGCAGACTGTGGACTGCAGGGTTGTTTTTACCTGTCCTGTGTGTACATGGAGCAGGGGGCAGGTTAGGGGTCACACTGAGTCTCTCTGAGCTCTGACACTCCTTCACAAACCGCAGCTCGTTTTCAGCCGTCTGCAGTTTGGTCTTCAGCTCCTCGATCTCGGAGTCTTTTCTGCAGACCTCCAGGCGCAGCACCAGCAGCCCGTCATCATACAGTTTACTGATTTCAGCCACAGCGGTCTGAGCCACCAGGGCCATGACTGACGCAAGCCGACTGTGGAAAGAGACGCTGCTGCTGCTCGCCGTGTCCTCCGAGAGCATCGTCCTTTTCTTAATAACGAGATAATAATAATAATAATAATAATAAAAAGATAAACAATAAAAGGAGTATCTTTTCCCGAATTTCTACAGCAGGACAAAACGTCTGCTTCCGGTTAATCTTTGGCTTACCGTAAATACTCGAATAGAGGTGGGTGGTGAATGAGTGCAGGTTTGCGCGAATGTTCGTGTACATCGTGAGTTGTGTGTTTCAGGAATTTCGGGGATAATTTTTCAGGATAAAAGCAGCTGCTGGTGTTTACATGGTCAGGGGTTGGTGGGAAAAACGTGTTACATGAAAAAGGAAACTAGGCTTGGGGAACACTGGTGATGAGTGATTGGACATTGGGAACAATTGGGATCAATTATTGGTTGTTAGGATCTATGGTAACCGGTGATTGGTGCTTGGGATCAATTTTGATCGGTGATTAGTCGTCGGGATCCATCGTGATTGGTGATTGATCTTTGGGATCCATTGTGATCGGTGATTAGTCGTTGGGATTAATCGTGATCGGTGATTAGTCCTTGGGATCAATCGTGATTGGTCCTTGGGATCAATCATGATCCGTGATTGGTCCTCGTGATTGGAACCTTTACATACTTGTACCTAGAAGTTAACCAAACCTACTTACTCTCTCAAATGTTCAACCAGCAGCTGTCATATACACACATCACCAACTGGCTGCTTTCCAGAATCTAAACATCTCACACATCTATACACATCTCCCTGAATTGTTGTAATGTCCCCACAAACAGCAAAATCTTTACTACTAGCTTTGGGGACAGACTATCTGTCAATCTCCAGAGTGAAGAATGTTGTGCTACTTGTTTGCACATTTTATCACTACAGCAAAAATGCTGTTTTTATTGCTGCCCATCACGCAAGTGGCCACAACCAATGGTCCTCTTACCCAGACTACATATTCACATGGATCAGAAATACCTAGCCAATTTTAAAATCTGCAATAATGTATCGGCACAATGAGAGCGTTGATCTGTTCACCATAACAAATGCATACAAGTTGAATTGTGAGCAAAAAAATATGTACTGAGGAACAAGTGAACATGGCCAAAGATAACATTACATCACAAAGATACAGTCAGTTTTTGGTAATTTACAGTCAGATACCAACGCGTGTACGACATGTATTTACCGTTAAACTAGCATGGAACCTTCTTATGAATGATTTAACGCTATGACAAATAACTCCAATAAAAAAAATCCAATTTTTAAAGTTCATATCACGCGGACATTAGTCACGTCCTATCAGAGATCTTGTTATGCGTAGTTGCTTGTACAGAAACAAGCGAGACAGGTCTAGGAACACTCAGTCACATATTGTACAATTTCATAACTTTGAGTGCATCAGAGTTTCGAATAACACAATAACAGGAATAAAAGAAAACATAAAAGGAAAAACAAAGCTCTGAGGTTTAAATAGATTAGCTGAAGTTGCATTGTTCTAACGTATGAGCAAATGGTGGCTCACTGCAAACATGCATTACAACACTTTCTTGGTTCAAAAACCTGTTCATGTCTTGGGATTTATGGCTGCTGTGAGAAACAGCATGGAGAAGTTTACGAACAAAGAAGCTACATGTTTATATCAAACCTCAGGGAACCTCACAGAAACAGATGCTCCAAGAGATATATATATAAAAAATGAAGCATCGTTACACGTGTCCTAGCACTGAGACGTTGTTACCTACTTAACTCTAGTAGCACAAAATATCTTATATCATAACATATTATTTGCTTTTAACACACTGACATTAACACAAAACAAAACCCTGATGTAACAAAACTCACATACAAATAAGGTTTGGTCAAACTACACATGTTTAATTTTAAAATAACAAAAGATACATCATTTAATATAAAATAAAATCTCAAATTATTCAAACTTCATATTCTCATGTCCACTGTTTTTATATTAAATGAACAAAATGTCCTCATGAAAATGGCTTAAATGTCCCACTTTAATGTCCCTTTTATGAACTCCTCACAGATTTAGATTCATAACATTTTTACTAACCTTTTCAAGCATGGTTTAGGAATTTGCTATCAAAGTGTCATTAATGAAAAAAAACCAAATTGGGAATTTTTAGTGTTAATGAAAACGAAAGGCATCGATACATTTTTTTAATCAACGCTGTCTTGTTTAATGATCAACGACGAATCGCTTCGATTACGGAAAAATTAGTGATTTCAACTGGGAAGTGATTTTAAGCCTGAGGTATTGTAAAGGTCGTGTTATTACTGATTGGGGTGAGAAACATCTTGTAGCGTGTGATGTTGGCGTATTCTGCGTCTCAGACACTTTATGATTTATTTGTGCCCCCTTGTGGAGAATCGTCTACCAGTTAAGTGAGTAAAGTTCTTCACGTGCAAAAAGTACTGCATTAAACTTATATTAGGTTAAAAAACTATCTCGCAAACTACAACACAAACTATAACATCTGAATGACATAGCTGGGCTGCAATAAACATCAAGAAACATTGTGTTTGATGGAACAAGGACTACTGTTGGTGATACAGTGGTAGAGACCCATTCGTATGCTCTCGTGACATTGTGTTGTATGAAAACTCTACAAGCAAAACTGATCTACAGCCACTGTAATGTCCGATAGTGTGTGAGTGTGCACATATCCTGAGATGCGGCAGTTTTGCATCACTGTCAGTAGCGATGTAACGACAAACATGTTGCACAATATGACACGGACGTCTTCTTTGTTGCACCACGAGGCCATGCACAGTGTCTGAAAAAAAGGTATTATCACTTTTATTATCAAGATTAAGCTAGAGACTTGAAATCACGAGGAATGCATTAAGAACAGAACTCAAATGCTTAATATGCTTTCCAAGTGACATTAACTACTCATAGCAAGAGTCTGTTGCAAATAATTAAATCCTCGGGAATGTTGTGAAAAAAAAAAAAAAGAAAGCTTAATGCCCACACTGCCACATTGTGGCACAACCTACATGCTCTGACCTCTATGACCTGTTAGGCCACATTACATTAGCTAGCTAGTGTGGTGGTGTTAGATTTTAGCAGTCATGCTTTTCAAACCTTCAGCAGAACTCCAAGAACAGTATGTCCTTTTTTGAGAATAGCATAATGTTCCTTAAAATCTGACCGATAATAACGAATTTTAGAAGACATCTGTCATTATGTTGTCTTCTAAATAGAAACAAATGTTCCTAGGGAATGTAAGTGCTGCTCTAATGTCTATAACAGGCACATAACAGGATCTGTGGAACTGCTTATTAACACATGACCATCCAAGTAATAATGTCATCAATTCTGGGCTGTTGCTATACAAAACCCCTGGTTTGTGTGACAGCCAGGTTGTCGTGTTGTTCTCGGACCAGCTGACGCACAGCTAATCCTTGCAGAACAGTGTCTCTGTCTGGTGTGTGTGTTTTTTGATGGGACTTTAAGCTGGAGCGCTGAGTGAAGCATTTCCCACACAGGTTGCACTGATAGGGTTTTTCTCCGCTGTGCACCACGGCATGCCGGATCAGATTGCCCTGTTTGGTGAAGCTGCGACCGCACTGGCTGCATGTGTACGGCCTCTCGCCGGTGTGGCTGCGCATGTGCTCCTTCAGCTGGCCGAAACGCACAAACGTCCGCTCGCAGAACGTGCATCGGAAGCGCCGCTCTCCATCCACGCTGGTTACCCACTGAGTTCGAAAACGTCTGACTCCGCCACGACCTCTTCCCAAAAACGCCGGATGAGGTATGTTAGAGCCGGTCTGGGAGTCAATGTCAGCTCCAACTCCGGCCTCACTGGGTCTGGATAATGTCCTGTGCTGCTGGTGAGTGCTTGAGCCATCATGCCTCGGTCTCTGTACAATATGATCTGCCTCATGTGCTCTGTCTCTGCACCATGCTGGCTGTGGTTGCTCATGGACACTAACCTCTCCGACACTGTACATCTCTAACTGCTCATTCGGTATAGTTTTGCCATTGTTTCCGGACTGTCCTATGGCCGCATCCACAGCAGGCTGAGAGAAGACAGAAAGGTCACATGAAAGCTGAGTGGACGTGAAGGACATGTCTGTTCTTTCTGCCTCGTTACTGTTGTCGTCGTTATAAGCAAACTCTGGGTGATTCGTTTCTTCTCTCCTCTGCTCAGACCCTTCTACCAATATGGCTTCTGCTACTGCCTTCTCTTCCTCTTCCTCCTTTTCAGTTTTTACCTGCAGTCTGAGACTTCTCGGACGCTCCTCGTTGCCCGTAACCGGAGAACTGATGTGCGTGATGTGCATCCTCTGTCTCTCCATGTCATCACTAAATTGATTTAGTTCTTCACTTATCTCCTGAGCTGAGGTGTGTTGCTTGTTGCCATGACACCCAAAATGAAACTGCCCTGCAGCTGAAAGAAACACACACACATTATACAGCTGAACAGTTGGCGGCTTTGGGATCTGAACTGACATATTTCCAGACAATATCACAAAACCTCCACTGAGTATATAAAGCAATTCCTATTCTCTTACCCTCTCCCTGTCTCCACAGATCATTATCATTTCTCTCCTCTTTAATGGCTGTTGCTGCAGATCTGTCCTCCGGTATCTGGATAGTCTACAATAAAGAGCAAAAGAATAGTTTCATTTAACAATTCTGAGAGTTGAACGTATCTCTTTTCTGGGATATAAGGACGGGTAACGGTCAGAATGAATATCATGAACAGACATGAAGACATTCACAGTAACAGACACAGCACGGTGTTGTTCAGACCTGACGGATTTGTTTTGTAGATGCTTCAGAGTCGTCCTGTGTTGGTGGAACTGGCTGATCAGCTCTGCATGCATGAACACTGGTGTTTCTGACACACAGACCCTGAAAAGGTATCTTCTCAGAGGAGCCGCAGATGAACACTGAAAATAAACGAATATCATAATATATCATTATATATAAATGAACTTCAACCAACTGGTGAATGAATTAGGTCACCTAGCCTAATTAGGTACTTTTTAGATGTTTGATGATGATGATGATGATGATGATGCTGGAGGGGGAAAAAATCAAAATGGCTGATTCAAATTAATTTAATTCAATTTAATTCAATTCGAATCAAATTTATTTGTATGGTGCGTTTAACAATTGACACTGTCTCAAGGCAGCTTTACAAAACATAAACATTGAACAAAAGGTTATTATATAAAGAAAATATAAAGATTAATAAAATACAAAAAATTCAAGATTAATATTAGATATATTTAAATGTGTTTGTTTTTATCACCAATGAGCAAGTCTGAGGTGACACAGGTGACTGTGGTGAGGATAAACTCCCTTGAACGGTAAAGGAAGAAACCTTGAGAGGAACCAGACTCAAAGGAGAACCTCATCCTCATATGGGTGACACCGGAGGGTGTGATTATAAATATACAGTCTGATAAATGTTTTATTGATGAGGAGATTGTTGTCCTCAAAGACCACATGGAGTTGGCATCTCCTCTTTAGTATAGCAGAGTCTCTAGATGTCTCAGGATCCTCACCGAGGTCTAAGATCCGATGGCACTCTTCATCTTACAGCTTATAATTCGTCCCATGTTGTGTGATTAATTTTTCAACAAATTCACTGTATTTTGCTGCAACTATTATCATCATTATTCGATACAACCCTTTTAAAATGCGTACACTGGATGGACTAAATAGTGCCTAACGTAATTGTGTAGTGTATTGTCTATCTTTTGAGACACAACTCAAGGTAAGACAGTAATGTCCCCAGGTGACGTCAGAGTGGGACACAATCAATAAAAATACAGCACCAGAGAAGAAATACAGCACTAGAATCACTGAAGTACTTTCAGTTTAATGATTTTAAAGGGTTGAGTTTGTCTAGTGGTTAAAGTGTTGGACTAGTAACCATAAGGTCATGAGTTCGAATCTCACGTCCTATTATTATTTTTTTTTTTTATGTAAAATAAAGAGAGATATTGTTTAGTACCTTTCCGTCTCCCTCTTCCACGTACTTTCCTCAGTTCATTCTCCATCACCTGACATTTCCTCTTCAGGCTGTCGATGTCTCTCTGACTGCGGGAGAGCTCGATGCGGATCACCGCACAGCTGTGCTCAACTCGCCGGTTAATTTCCTCCGTTGCTGCTTTGGCCAGAATCTCCATGACGGACAACAGCTGCTCGTGGAAAGTGTACTGAGCCATTTTGTGCTTTTCTAACGCTTCACACAAGCTCTATAGCCAGTCACGTCTCGATATGTCCACTTTATAAAACACTCTTGATGCCAAATACGTACAAAGTGTAACATGTCACTGTACACGGCTGTGAACGTCCCCTTCAAACATACGCAGATTCCTACTTCCGGTTTTGTCCCTACGTCACTACCGTAAACAAGTCGAGTGCTATAAACGTGTTATAGACACGCGTTTTCTGTTGTATATGAACATAATAACGCTAAGGCATGAATAAAATGAGAGAAACGAACACAAAGCGCTCAAATCTCGTTTAAACAGACATGTACATCTACATAAACAGCTGATTAGCCTGCATATGTTAATGCCTTAATTTTTGTAGACTTACATTGCTAATAAAACAGCAGTCTTGACTTCTAAAAAACCCCCATACACTACTTTTGGCCATTAGATGTTGTAGTAAATGGAAGAAGGTGGCTGTTAGTTTAAAACTAGGGATCATAGAGAGCAAAAACTTCCTGACACATCATCTTAGTCATCATCATCGTCATCATCATCATCATCATCATCACTACCATTAGCTTAGGCACTTTGTCCTAATCAGGGTTACTATAGTTCCTAGTAATACTTGGTATGAAGAGGGAATACAGCTTGGGTGGGACACCAGTCCATCGCAGACCAGCATACACACAGTCACATTCATGCACTCATTTAAACTTTGGGGCAATGTAGTGTAACCAGTTCACCTACTGGCGTGGTCAGAAATCGAACGACTAGCTGTTAATTAACATGGGCACAGGAAATTCATTCTGAGAGCAACCCAGGATCAGGATTGAACAAGGGATCCTGATGCTGTGAGGCATCAATACTATTTCCTGCCTACACGATTTCATGTGTCTTGACTTCAGAAATCCACTAAAGGTTATTTGTGGTGATTACGGGTGACCGTAAATGGAAAAGTAGAGGGGAAGCGGCATAAATGGACCCCAGTGAACAAAGAACATCCAGTTATCTTACTAGCGAAACTAGTTATATCATAAAATGCTTTATGAAACAAAAATAAAATTGAAAGTAAGACTGATTTGTGGCCACAAAAGTGTCGTATAAAATGTACAAACCAGTAGACATCTACTCATAAATGAATGTACACTATGTTGCCTTTTAACATAACTTGTTAAAGTTTTAATAAAGATAGCTTCCATCTATGGATGTCATGCAGCACTTTATGTAGTTCATGTGGTACATTAAGACACATTTTCACATGATAGACAGACAGAGAAAGATAGAAGCAAATGTCATTCACATATATCAGCGTATACATGCAGTGTACTAAGACTGTTGAGAATTAAAATGGAGAATTAAGTCAAAAGAGACCAAGAAGTCAGGAAGTCACTAAGGGAAGTTTGGTGGTTTCTTGCGTCACAGATGCTAGCTAGGGCTGCTTCTTGTGCCGGTGGAGTGAAAAGGTAAGGACGGTTAAGTCAAATGTTTTCTTATTACTTGCTGCTTTTTGAAACTAACTTGGCACTGTCGATGTTAGAGGCCTTGGAGGTTCATCAGCTGAATGTTTCTTTTATGTTAGCGTACTGTACATAGAGAGATTTAATCGTTGTTTGACACCATATGCCTGATGCAGAGAGAGAGAAAGAGAGAGAGGCAGGCCTTACATTGAGGTTGTTCATTTCCGTGCACAGCACGACAGAAATAAAAAGGCAGATAAAATGTAACAAAGCGCCTGTGTATGAAGACAAATATTCAAAATGACGAGCACTGTCTTAACAAACAGCTTGAACGATACAGCCAGGGATAAAAAAGTGATCTTTTGTCCTGATGTTTTGAAGTAAACAGATAGTAAAAGTGAGAGAGTTTGTGAGGGTGTGGCTTTGAAAGCACCCAAATCTCACACGACATGAAAGTCGGAAGCAGAGACAGTGCACCTCATGCTTATCCATGGTCCTCAGGCTGATGGAGCATAATCTCAGTTAAATTTTAATCAGCTGACAGTTCCAGATTTCAGCTTTTGATTACCAATGTCAGGATTTAGACTCAGTAGATTTTTAGTTGCTGGTTGTGAGAATCTGTGAATTGCAGCATAGGCACCAGGAGAATGAGGCTGGACTATGTAGATGTAAAGGTTATAGTCTGATTAAAAAAATGAAGCATTTATTTGTTTGTTAGATCAAATTTTAAAATGGTTTTGTGTATATATTGGCTTCTACAAGGTATGAAGTCCGTAAACTTTCTGTGGATATTTTTGTGATAGATAAGCCATAAATTCCATGTATATATTTTAAATCAACAAAATACAGCAATCGAGACTTATTGTTCTGTATAATTATGCCTGTGTACACACTCTGTACACTTTTTTTTCACTTTCGGTTATTTCAATACTGTTAATATATTTCCTGCCGTACTTGTTTTGCACAGGCCACAAGCATCCAGCTCCAGCACAACAAATAATCTTACAATTAAATCAGATTTATGTAAAATATGAGATTTATACTGTAGTGATACAGAATGTAGCAGAAGCTTATCGTTGTTATAAAAACAGGAAAAGGTGGTTAGAGGTCAGGTACAAAAACAACACTGCATTTTCAAACACACAATAATCACCATGAGTGGATTAGGTGTCACGTATCACTAAGAGCACAATAGCAAACACACAAACACACACACGTCTGGATGTAAGACTGGTGGTTCATTAAGCGGTGCATAATGAAGAGAGGACGAAGAAAAGGTGGGAGTAAAGAGAAGGTGTTTGGATGTGACCTGGTGGAGCATTTAGCTGCAACTAGTCAAGAAAGTGAGTATTACTTCT
This sequence comes from Tachysurus fulvidraco, assembly GCF_022655615.1. Classification (NCBI taxonomy): domain Eukaryota; kingdom Metazoa; phylum Chordata; class Actinopteri; order Siluriformes; family Bagridae; genus Tachysurus; species Tachysurus fulvidraco. The sequence continues at coordinate 5,636,770 of NC_062539.1, read as the reverse complement.
CATCTCATGTCCTTTATCTTGTAATAAATATAGTAATAATAAACAACGTTTTTTTTATAATGTTGTAATAATGTTATAGTTATAGGCCACTATTCATCATGAGACAATTTCATGGAATTCTCTTAATATTAATAAAGCCAATATATAATATACTTTAAATCATTTATCAAAAGCTATTGATTATTGAAATAATTTGTATTTAAAGAATGTGCATTATTAAACTATATTAAACACCCAGGACATGAGTGTTGGATGAGACCTACAATAATAACTCCTATAACTGGTTATATGACTATTACCACAAAATATAAATATATATATACCAACTTCTCTTTTTCTCCCTCTTATTAACAAAAAAAAAATGCACTTACACTGTAGATCCCTGTGATTAATGTTAAAGAAACATTTCCTTACAGAAGATTTCAACATTTATTATTCCTACTGCAAAGTGAGGAGTAAAAAAATCTACAATAAAAGTTTCTATTAACTTAACAAAAATTAAAAGGTTTCAGTACATAACTCTCCAGCTATTCTCATCTCTCTTTCCTTTTACTCTTTTCTCTGTGACGTTAAACATCTGTCTGTCTCACACAGTTCCTCTGGTACTCCGTAGCTGCTGTATGTTCATTGAAGAACATGGGATCGTTGATGGGATCTACAGATTGTCTGGAGTGTCATCCAACACACAGAAACTTAGGTATGTTTAGATAAAGTGTCTGTTCACATTTCATCTCCACTGTTCTGAAAGATGCTGTTTGAGCTCTTGGTGTCTTTTTTTGCTACACAGGTCAGAGTTTGACAGCGAGGGGTCTCCAGACCTGTATAAAGATTTGTATCTGCAGGACATTCACTGTGTCAGTTCCCTGTGTAAGGCGTACTTCAGAGAGCTGCCCAACCCACTGCTCACATATCAACTCTATGACCACTTTGCTGTGGGTATCACACTTAAACAGTGATTTCACCGATATATATATATATATATATATATATATATATATATATATATATATATATATATATATATACACACACACACACACACACACACACACACACACACACACACACACACACACACCACAAAACCTCAGACACCACTGCTCTCAGATCGGTGCTTTCTATTTTTATATGGTGAAACAACTTGATGACGTGGTCATTATTCATTACATCATTCATTACACTGGTCATAATTATGTGGGATATTAATATTCATTCAGATGTCCTATCCATTCATCCATCTATCCATCCATATATACATTTTCTGTACCATTAAGCAGGGTCACAGGGGGCCTGGGGTTTATCTCAGGGGATTTGTGACAGGTGGCAAGGGACACCCTGGATGGGGTGCCAACCCATAGTTGGGCACAATCACACACACACACACACACACACACACACACACACACACACACACACACACACACACACACACACACACACACACACACACACACACACACACACACACACACACACACACACACCAGTGCACCCACTATGGACAATTTAGAGATACCAGTAAGCCTACAATGCTTGTCTTTGGACTTCTGTACATCCCCAGGTGTGTGAGGTAAATGTGATAAGCACTAAACAACTATTTCCTCTAATAAAGAAACTATCTATCTGAATTTCTCCCTTTTTATCATATCATCTGATAATTAATACAACACACACACACACACACACACACACACACACACACACACACACACACACACACACACACACACACACACACACACACACACACACACACACACACACAGATGCAGTACAATTTAGTTTAGCAAATCCACATACAGCCATGTTTTTGGGAGGTGGGTGAAATTAGAGGACTATTCCAGTGAGGTGTTGAAAGCTTTAATTTTTGTAATATTATCAATGCTGTTTTTTGGTCCAGTGGAGGATCCTTCGGCCAAAACATAATCCCTATTTCCAACGAATTTCAAAATACATTTTGGGATATTGGTGTATAATTGGTGTATCATTATCATTTAGACAATACTGCAGTGTGTTGAAGTTAATTAACCCTTTTTGGATATTCTCTCCATAATATGCCATTTATTTATCTAGTTAATTTTAGTTATAAATCCTTACAGTATTCTCTATTTGTAACTGCATGTACAAACTCATTAGGAAGCTGTGGCTGTTCAGTTAGAGGATGAGAGAATGGTGAAGATAAAGGAAGTGCTGAAAGAGCTGCCACAGCCTCATTACCGGTAAACACACCTTCCTGAATGGCATAAACCTTAATAAATCACCACTATAGAAAATTTGAAAAAGTCACTCTATTCATTTCTGGGGTTAACTTTGCTTTCTGCAGGACTCTGGAATATTTGATGAAACACTTAGTCCGGATGGCTACGTATTCTAATCAGACCAACATGCATGCCAGAAATCTTGCCATTGTGTGGGCTCCCAACCTCCTCAGGTCTGTGTGTGTAAGTCAACAAAATCTTTAGTATTGTTACACTATATCCACTAAAACTGCTCTGTATTTAACTACAGATCAAAGGACATCGAGGCATCAGGTTTTAACGGCACTGCGGCTTTCATGGAGGTGCGAGTGCAGTCCATTGTGGTAGAATTCATTTTGACTCATGTGTCTCAGCTGTTTCCTGAATTGGATCCTGAACCAGGTACTCAGCCATTTAACACGTGTCTCTTTTAATAACTGACTTTACTAGCATTTCACTTGCTATCACCTTGTAGTATAAAAATTAATATCTGGTATTATAATCTCTCCAAAGGACTAACTGCAGAGCGAAGAAAGTCTCTCCCATCACCATGCTTACTGCCCAGCCAAGAAGACCATTTCTTCAAGGCCTTGCCTTTCCAATATCCAGGCAACATGAGTCCTGGAGATAGTCCTATAGCAATGAGACCTTACCATGCCATCATCGATGGCACAGAAAAGTAAGACTCAAATCTCAAAAAGTTTTTTTTTTTATGTAATCCACACTACATGGCCAACGGTTGTTGGACACATGGCCAATACACCTGTATGTAGCTCTTCCCCAAACTGTAACCACAAAGTTGGAAGTACACAATTGTAGAGAATGTATTTATAATGTGTAGCATTAGAATTTCCTTTTACTGGAATTAATATGCCCAAACAAGTTCCAGCATGACAATGTCCCCGTGCACGAAGTGTAAATAGAATTGAACAGGAATGCTGACTGCAACCAGAGCCACTATTGAAAAGCCTTCCCAGAAGAGTGGAGGTTAATATTACAGCAAAAGAAGAAATGATCTGTATTTCAAATAGTGTCCGTTCTTTACAGGAGAGTTTTGTTAAATTGTCAAATTTAACAAACTAAATTATTCACTTTATCACTTTATTTTATGAGCGTTATTTTATTAGAGTTAGGGTTAGGGTCATCAACTCGGATTGGATTGGATCACCATATTTTGCATAATATTTTTTATTATTATTTAACCCAGTGTTTCCTTTCTGAAACGGTATTAAAAATGTGTGCATCACTTGCACTTCATCCTTTCTTTCAGGAGGAAGGGATCACTGAAAGGCAGAAAATGGAAGTCTATCTTCAACTTAGGCGGAAGACTCCAAGATCACCGCAAAAAGAAGTACGCACCCAAGGGTAAGAATAGCTGCCTGTATTCTTTTTAACCTTTATGTTGACATTCTCACTGCTCATCGGTTTACTCTATATTGTAAATACTCTTTTATGTATATTTTGCTCACTTAGCTTATTAATCCCTCGTCCCTTGACTTATCTTTACAGAAAAAGAGAAGACCACTCTAAGGCCTGCTAAAAGTATGGACTCTTTGAGCTCAGGACCTTACATGCAGGAAGGTATATATACAGTATTTTCCCCCAGTTCAGTTTTAGAGCATAAAAGAAATGGATCTTTTCCCATTTTATCAGATTTTTCCTATTTTTAAGTGTTAGATAAGTACAATATTGCACTAGATTATAATAAGTCATGACCTCTTGTTGTTAATAGTTTCTTATTTTCGGTATGTTGATAAACCTGGTGTTCTTCATTTCCTTTTCAGATTCCCAGAATGCTTCTCCACGCATATCTCCTTTAGCCATACCCTCTGGAAATGCAGAAGGTGGGTCTACTGGGGGTGGTGGTGTGGCTAGTGGATATGCCGTGACGTACAGGCGCACAGGTGGGGCTAGCGTTAGTATGGTGAGTGGAGGAGGTGGGGCGCATGGCACTTACAGGAGCCTGGATCCAGGGACTGCGGCCAATACAGACAAAACACAGACTCCATCCCAAGTGATGCCCAGCAGGGCAGAACGCCGTGCAGGAATGCACATTTCTGGGCCTTTTTCGGTGACCGTCCCTCTTCATATAACCTCAGGGCTGGCACTGGGGGTACTTCAGGGAGGAAGAGCTGAGGAGGAAGAGCTACGGCAGGGGCAGAATGAGGAGGAACAGCTAAAGAAAGACAAAAAGGACAATGCTGAAGAGAAGGAAACAGAACCGGAAGAAGAGAAAGTTCAAAGTTCAGTTAAGGAGACAGAAAGCCTGAATGACAACAAGGAGAAGATGTTGGATAATGTGGGTGAAGAGGATATGGAGAAAGTAGATAAAAGCGAAGACATACAGCCTGAGGAGGCCATTCCTGAGGAGCAAGAAGTGTCTGAAGATAAAGGTGAAGAGGAAGAATATTCGAGTGAGAAAGAAGTATCAAATGAGTGGCAAGATTCCACAGAGAGAACTTCAGACATGGATGGTGAAGGCTACATGGGTAAGTAAATAGACGAATAGATATAATGTATCTCTGAATGAAAGCCATTAAAAATCCATATTTGCTATTCCCTCAGTCATGAAAGGTGTAAAGATGCGGTATCCTGAAAGAGATGGAGGTCAAAATGAGAGCCTCAACCTCCCACTTCAGGAGGAACAGAACCCTGACCACGAGCTCCCTCTGGATTTTCAGGACACTTTTGGATTCTTGGATCTGATGGATTTGCCCACTTCATATCAGGTATATGTAACAGAATGTGTCTTTCTGACCTCAATTCTGTATTAAAGCCACTTTGCTTACAGCTGAAGTTTGTTTGTCATCTTTCAAAAAATATCTACAAGTCTCTTTCAATCTTATCATGTTTTATATTTTCTTTAGATAAATGAGTTCTCAGTGGAGCCTCCTGCCTTCGACATGGAAGAGGATGAAGAGGAAAATAATGCGAGTCCATTACAGAGCCATCCTCATATGGAAACCTCCCCTCACACAAGCAGGCCACTGCCAAACAAATCACACAGCCTTCCTTATACATCCTATCCTTTCCAGACAGTTCTAACCTTCTCTTCTGACGAAGACTGTTACTCAGGGCCTAGCGATGATGATGTTGATAGCAGCGATTCAGACAAAGGTGAATATGAGGACATGTTCATTAAAAGTCTACCTTCTGAATATCATTTTCAGCAGTTAAACTGGGCAAGTCCCCAGATCATCATGTTAGACTCTAACAGCAATGAAGATTCTCAGAGCAAGAACCAGTCCGAGTGCTCAGATCAGACTCCGACTGTATCTGAGGACATTGAATATTGTCCCCCTGCCAGTCAATTTGCTGATATGGAAATAACAGACAGTAATGCTGATAATCAGTGCTTAAATGAGGGGGATCTCAGCCCAGTTAATTTAGAGACAGAGCATTTAAACATGGGAAGGAAGGAGGACGAAGACAGAAGCGCAGAGAATGATGTAAACTATCAAAGCGACTCAGAAAAGCTTGGAAATGTAAATGAAGCCATTCAAGAGGAAAACGAAAAGACGGAAAGTACTAACAGTGGAGATGAAACACTCGCCTGCAGGTAAGAAGCTCACAAAGAAACCTACATTTTTTATATTTATCAAATGTGGCTCCTTGTCATGTTTAAAGTTGGAAAAATGTTCTTAGGTGTTAAAAAAAATCGAATTCCTTAAAGGGTTCTTTCCTTTTTCTTTAAAGGTCCAATGTTTCTATAACAGAATGGTTTTTCCTTTCTGAAAAGGCTCATATTAGGACAGCTTTAGAAAATGAAGAACCCTTAACTATCAAGCATAACCCTTTTAAGGTTATAACAAGTCCCTAGTGTTTATAATTATAATAGCAGCACTATTAAAAACATTGTTTTCAACGTATCAAAAATGTTGGTATGAAATTAATTTTTTCTCGGCTAGAAATTAGTTCAGTCTCTTTTTGTAAAAAGGCAAGGCACCTCTCAGCATGGGACGTGGAGTCATATGAGGAGTAACACTTGTCACTGTTAGAGGGCTCTAAAAATGACAAACAGCTCATTTAATAGACATGTATATAAGCTGAATGGTCTTGGTCTGACATATTGTACATTGTTCATGTTTCCAGTCACACAGACACTCATTCCACAGACGATGAAAATCAAGAAGACACTTATTTTGGTCCAGATATACCTTCTACCACAGTGGAAGCAAGCAACTGTGTAACGGTTAAGACATCCTGCACAACTGATCCTGTTACCAATGAGGAACTTCCAAGCTCTGAGGATCAAAATGAAAGTACTGATAATTACGCTGGCATTGTTGAAAGTGAGACTATACTAGATGAGCCAAGCCCTGAATTACAGAGAAGTCAAAATAAAAGTGAGACTGACAAACTCTCAGGGAAAGCAGAAATAATTCTGCATACCAATTTGCAAATAGAGACAGATGGGAATGAGCTGGAAGGCATAGAGCTGAGTGAGGAAATGGAAGTTGGTGAGAAGGGAGAGGATGAGAGAGACGCAAGGGAGACAGAAACAGAAGAAAAGACTATTATAAAGGAAGAGAGTACGGAAAGTGAGCATATTGAGGGAGAGAAAAATTTCGAGGGACATACAAATCTAGTAGATGTGGATAAGATGGAAAAAGAGAGCGATATGGTTCCACAAGAGGAGCAGATATATTTAGAGAATAAACAGGAAGATGTTGAAAACGTAGCTGTTGAAAATCAGAAGGAAGGCAGTGATAGAGGGAAAGAGAATGATCAACAAATGGAGGACGATGACATAGAAGAGGAAATCGAGACAAAGAAAGACTGTCATTTGGAAGGCGATGCAGAAGTAAAAAAGGGAAGTGTTCCTGAAGAGCTGAGTGAAGAAGATGACAGGCTTTCGGAGGATGGCGAGGAACGACCGCGTGAAAAGGGGAAGGAAAGCATGAAGGAGGAAAAAAATGAGGATCTTTTTTCATCAGATAGGGAGATACCAATGAGAATGAAAGTAAGACATGGAGCAGGTGCGGGGCTCGGGTTGGGCGTGGGCAGGACGGTGATTATATCCAAACACAAAATGTACCAAGTGAAAGCTGTTCCTGTTGTACCACCTAAACCACAGCATTCCAAAATCACTGCTTTCAGACAACAGTTTCAGCAGAGAGACGCTGACAGACAACAGAAACCCATTCAGTCAACAAATATCCGGATACAACATACAGACAAAGAGCTTCCGAAGAAAGAGTGTGAAAATGAAATAGAGGATGTAGCACAAAACCATGACTGCCAAAATACAGAGCAAGAAACAGGAACAGGGACAGACAGGGAGACAGCAGAGGAAAGCAAGGCAGATCAGGTAAAAACCCAGCTGAATGATACAAAGTCATGTCGTAGTTTGGAAGTTGAGGTAGAACAGGACAGAGACGAGCAGAAGCAAAGGAGAGGGACATGGGATGGAGGGAGTTTGAGAATGGATGGCCAGAAAGACTTAGACAGGGAGTCGAAAAGAACCAGCTGCATTAGTATGTGCTTTGATGAAGCTGTTGCCAGGGCAACAGGTAAAAGATACAGAGAGAAGGAATCTATAGAAAAAGAGAAATTTGTTGAGTTACAATAGAAAAAAGAGGGTGAAGATTGAACCAAAGAAAGAAAAAGGGAGACAACTGACTGACATAAAAAAAGGTGTATGAATGTGTAAAATAAGATGTTTATAGCTCCCCCCCCCACACACAAATTTTACATAATTTACCAGGTAAACAAAAAGGTAAAAATAAACAAACATTTTCTTTCTCAAAGGCTTTGAAACTTTCCGCATAGTTCATTTTAACCTGTAATTACACTTTGACTGTGTTCATACTGTGGGCATTTATGTAGCTTATAATAATAGTAATAATAAATAATAATAATAATAATTATTATTTATTTTTTCATTATACATTCTATATGTATTATTAAATATAGAATGTATTATATGTATTTTATATATAATACATTCTATATTTAATAATACATATAGAATGCATTAACTATAAAATATATATAATATATTTTATATATATTATATTATGTATTATATATATATTGCCCATAAATAATCAACAGCATTTGTGTAATAGTCTATTGTATATGTTTTTTAAAAAAAACCGCTGTGTAAATGCAGTGGCTGAGAAGCACAAATTTTATTTTACAAATCACATTGTAATAAAAAATAATTGGGAAATATCGGTAATGTACAAAAAATATAAACAAAGACTAAATTGTGTGTAAAACGTAATTGCCCTACAGTTCATACCTAACTTCGTATACAGGTTTGTTTACATATGTATGTATGTATGATGTGCCAGTTTTAGACATTTACCCTCGAATAAAGTGATATCGTCTTGTAAAATTGAAATGTATGTCCTTTTTTCCCCACACAGTGCATTACTAAATAGTACGCCATCTTTGCTAACTATAGTAATTTAAAATGTTACTGTTTTTGTCGTTAGCAGTTAGCCACTAAAACGTCAGTGTTTACGGAAGTGGAACGCTATTGGACGATGTAGAGTGACGTCAGTGAACGCGGAAGTGAACTCTCGGTGCTAACAAATGTAAACATTTTGTTAACCGACTGCTTTTAGAAGATAGCGGTTATTGTATTAAATGTATTAAAGTACATTTGATTTTATGTAGTCCCTGAACACTGTAGGCTTCTAACATTGCGGCTGTTATAAGTAGTTTATTGTTATTTTGTGTGTAAAACCTCCAGCATTGCGAATATAGACCTCGTTTCCTGAGAACAATGTCTTCTGTCGATATCCATTCCCAGTTAGCGTCCATAATAGAAAGATTTGCCAAGGGGGCACTTGTAGAGATGACTAAGGTTATAGATAAGGATTCGGCACTTTTACGCGCAGAAATTGCGCGGAGACAAATGGAGGTCGAGGCGCTTTTGTGTAAACTACAGTACGCAGAAAGTGAGCTTAGATCCGTGAGACAAGCTGCAGCTACACGCCAGTCAGCTGCTAACCGCCGGTCTGTAGCTGTACAAGTGACCATCACAGCTGCACTGCAAGGTAAGCAGGATCAAGAAGCATTTAACCCGAGTTGGAGAACATCAGGGACCATGAATGGGGGGGGGGAAAACCGGGATGAAAATAGTCTTATAGCGTGACCTTTCTTTATTGGCTTTTATTCTGACTGTAAAATCAGAAAGACATCACACGTGGGGAACAATGTTCGGTGTATACAAAGAGTTAGAGAAGAAGGCTTGATAGAAAATTGAGGGTACATCATGTTTCCCAGGTGCTGTGCAGTCACATCCATAAATCCATACATACATACATATATACATCAGATACATGTAATGTTATAATATTAAACAAAAGGCATCATTGGATATTAGTTAATTACTAAAACATCTAAGTGGCCCATATTTCTGTAAAGGTTTCTCCAGTGTCACTGTTTCTTTCCTTCCGAGTTCTCCAGTTTCATCCCACCTCCCAAAACTAGATGTAAAGGTGGATTAGCTATTCTAAGTCACCTCCTCTGTGCGCGTGTGTGTGCGCGTGTGTGTGCGCGTGTGTGTGGGCGCACGTGTGCGTGCATGACAGAGCGAGAAATAAACATGCTTAACAAAGGTACTGGGTGTTTACTTATTATTTAAGACCCTTTGAACACCATTGATTAAAACATATAAAGACATAATCACATTTTTTTCCTCCTAACTACAGACCCTAATGTCACTCACACAGACACGCATATGGATGCTTCTTCTAATGCAAAGGTAAAATTAGTCTTTTAAAATATTTCCCTTCACATGTGATGCTTTTCGCTTTTTAACCTTTCCTGTTACTGCAGGAGAACAGAGCAGAAGCGTTTCAGGTTAAAGAGGAGAGAACCGAGCTGAAGCCATGGGACAGTGCAGACGGTAAACAGAAATCTTCCTCTAGATATCCATCTGTATTCCAATTACACTCATTAGTCATTTGATCAGGTTGAACCCGTGTTTTAAATCCATATTCTTCAACGTCCATCAGCAGAAAGGGACCACTGCTGATCAGATAGTATTTGGATGGTGCACATACATATACTGGCCTCTTTGTTTAACATACTTAATCTAGCTAATTCCTTTTCATTTCCTGTGTTTGTTAGTCACATCTTGCTTCACACTTTCATTCTTCATATAGAAATTGAGGAGACTCGTGTGTGCTGGGAGGAGGAGCGTCATGCATCCAACACATCAGAAGGAGGTGAGGCATGGAAGTATTTTAGTCACCCTAATGATGTTTTCAGACAGTTTCTTTTATTATACGTAGCATGAATTTAATTACATTTAGTCCTTTATTATGCAGGTCTTCATGATGCCAAACCCAGTGTTATTTGGGACTCGCCTGAGTTAGAGGACTTCAATATGAGAACTGAGACATCACAAGACACTACTAATGCAGATCATGCGCATCACAGCACAAATGCATCCCCAAACCCAAGAGAAGAAAACACTGTTCACTATCAATATCAGCAAACCACAGACAGTGATGTCGGTCAACACAGACTCAATCGCTTAACTAACATTAATGCTAATGCTGCAGCACATAATCTGGCCAGTGAGCAGAGAGGTGACGGTGTGGGGACGGGGGAGAAGAGTTCACGCTGCACTCAGTGCGGTAAAACCTTCACCACACGCTTCTACTTAAAGATTCATCAACGCATCCACACAGGAGAAAGGCCCTACACGTGCCTACAGTGTGGCAAGCGCTTTTACTGCAATTCCCACCTCATTTCACATCAGCGCTGCCACACGGGAGAGAAGCCCTACAGCTGCGAGGAGTGTGGCAAGTCGTACTCCCATTTAAACTCGCTGAAACTGCACCAGCGCAGCCACACCGAGGAAGAGGTCTGCAACTTCTGGTGACATAGAAATCCAGATCAGGCCTTTTTTTTGTCTCACACACACACAAACACGGATGTAGCATTAACTGAATTTACAACATAGCACAAAATGTAAAATGCACAATATTGCTATTGTGGACAATGTCTCATCTTCACTTCTGACTTTTATCTGAAGCGAATGGCCAATTTTTTATGGAGTGAGAAATTGCTACCGACTACAAACAAGATATAAGCCCTTCTAAAAGTTTAAACAATAGTCTAATTCAGTTGACACAAAGCTTTGTCTTTATTCTTCAATTTTGTAATAGTTTTAATTATTTGGTTAACCAAGGCTTGTTCAGTGCCTAAAGATTTCCTCTTTGTTTCATTTTTTAGTCATTTTTCTTTTAATATAGATTACAAGTTTCTATTCAACAGTTTAGCATTGGGACATCATCACACATATCTCAAAACTTCACTTTTTTTATCTGAAACATTGAAGGTAGTGTTTCTTTTATATAATGCACCATATTTTAATAAATCATATTTAAAAGCTACACTATACCAAGAGATATATATCAAAGGTTCCTCCCCAGTAACAAGCAAATGTACAAATGACAGTGAGAAAGGAAGTGATTCAGCTTCGAGGTGGCCGCTGCTATTGTCTCTTGCATTTCAACATCCGCTTGACCGTTTTTATAGATAACAGCACCAGAAACCACATAAAGATGCATCACTTTTTCATCAACAGGTAACAGACTGTAATGTATGTGTGATGAAACTGTGCTAAACTGGTAGCTACAAGCTGCTATATTTACAGGTTAGTTACATTAGTCTCATAGCTCCAGTCACTAAACTTTTCTTCTACATTTTATTTTGATTGGATTGTTGAAGTAGTTGTTACTTTATGAATATTTACCACTATGAAAATATTTCAATACATTGCAAAAGTTTGTGTATGTATGTATGTATGTATGTGTATATATATGTGTGTGTGTGTGTGTACTTTTTTTATGAAATGGAAAGCTTTTTTCTATGTAGCATATAATTATTTATTTTTCATGTCATTTCTAATTAAATATCATGAAAGCCTCACAAACGTTATAACAAAAGGTTAGAGGAATGAATTTGATTTAATTTCAAACTCGTAATTTTACAAGTAACACTAAGTCTTTCTGTAGTTGTGGCATAATGACTAATTATTTTTTTTATTTTTTTTTATTTATCTCTAGAAAATCGGTTTATGGTGTTTTTAATGTTTTGGAGGGGAACCATCGGGCAATTAAATATAATTGAAGACAAGACCAGTTCAGTTAGGTAAAAGCTAATCCCAGATTCTTGATAAATCTCACACCACACTATTTTTTTACACCTGCAATTTTTTCGAAATAGTTTAATTACGAACATGCAAGATTAACTTAAGTGCCCTATAATAGAATGATGTCCCATTCAGGGTGTGTTCCCAGGATCGTAACCATATCTGCATAAAGTGGATATTCATGATGATTGAATGAAAAAACAACCTCAAATCAGAAGTGTTTTAGCTGTTTGAATTTGTGAAATGGTGAAAATGAATCAAAGGAGATATTACATTTTGCAATTTTCCTATATACATTATATTTAACATTTATGTAGCTTATAATAATTATTATTACTATTATTATTATAATTATCATTTATTAGTATTATTATGCATTTTATATTAATTATATATAAAATTGATTATATATATATATATATAGTATTATGCATAAAATTATTATTATAATTATTTATTAGTATGCATTTTATATTTTTATTATTATTATTATGCATTTTATATGTATTATATATATATATAATGTATTTATTATATATATAATTATGCATATTATTTTGTATTATTAATAATAATAATGATTATTATTATTATGAAAAAGATGACGAAGAAACAACTCACAAATAATTTATTTTCCTTTTTTTAAGACTTTATAAGACTTCCTTTTTTTTCTTTTTTTTTTAACCGGAAGTGACCTCACTGTTGTGACTTCCAGCCTTACCTACCTTTTTCTTGTACCAGTTAATTGTACTTTAACCGTTACAAATTCACTGGATGGCAATTTCGCCTCAGGTCCTCGAAAGCGTGTTGTTTATTTCTTGTATTAATAAGGGATTATGGCCGCTGCGGTGCTACAGACGCGGATAACCGCCATATTGGACGTGTTAACGAAGGCAGCAGTGGCGGAGATCAGTCAGCTCATTCAGGACGACAGCGCTGTGTATCACCGGGAAATGAAACGGAGGGAGGATGAGATTGAGGGACTGAAGAAACGGCTACAGGTCACCGAGAAAGAGCTGAAGAAAGTGCAGGCTAACGCGTTAGCCAGGTGTTCAGTCGGTGTGCAGGCCGAAATCCTGCCTACAGGTAAATATGTTCATTGTTATGCATCTGAACCTATTATTTATTTACTGTTTCACTAAGAATTCCTTATTTATCTCCCAGATTTGATGACCTGCAGAAAAGAATCATTAGCTGGGAACCGTATGGAAACATACAAAATGAGTTCAGTGCAAGAGCTTGAAGAAGAGAAACCACAGCTTCCTGAAAAAACATTTGCATCTTCACACCATGTCACAAAAGAGCCCAGAGCTCCACCTGAGCTAGGAAAGCAAAGAGATCCGAGGTGCGATGAAGACGAGTTCAGTAGCCTGGAATTTGAGATGAAAATCGAGCAGGTGGAAGAGCTTGTGGATCAGGAACTGAGTCTTCCACGGGCAGATTACAGTATGGCAGATGCAAGCGTGAGCTCTGAACACAAAACAGACCCGAGAGACGTGCATCTGTGGCCGTCCCTTGAAGGCAACTCGGCAAATGACTTCTCCGTCCCTGATGGCTGTATCGGGTTAGAGCAGTATGACCAAGTTCCTACAGACCAGTGTCTGGCCCAGCTGATGAAGGATCCCCCGAACTTGCTCCCTGACAACGCATCCAATAAACACGTTGATTCGTTTGCTAATGCACATGTCAGGATTGACAGAGAAATGAACTTTGAGAGCAGCATTGCAAAAGGATCTGAATATGGACAGATTAGAGACAATCTGGGTCACATCAAAGCATCGAGGCCACTAAACAGCAGCAAGCACAGACAGACTTTCAGTGCGGTGCCACACTCGCATGCACATTTATCCACAAATACTTTCTCATTGCCGGACATGACGCCTGTGAGGCAAAACGCACAGGCGAGCCACGTCGGATCGAAGCCTTTTCGTTGTGAGGAATGCGGTAAAGGCTTTACCCAGAGGATGAGACTGATCACACATAAACGAATACACACGGGTGAGAAGCCATACCACTGCCAACTTTGTGGAAAGATGTTTTCAAGGCAGGATAACTGCCTCAGACATGTACGTCTACACAGTGCACAAGGGTGGTAAAAGAGGCTCATTTGATCATTGGACTGTTTTTCTAATGCTTATAAGTACTGTGCAGAGAATATGACTTAACTTCCTGTGCTGTAGATTATCACATGCTATTACCCTGTATCTAGTAGTCCCTGGCATCCTCCAGTGGTTGGCACTGGTACAGTGTTTACCATAGCCATAACAAGGTTCTAATATTTTCTCTTATTTTAAAAAAAAATCTGTGCTTGATCTTCATGCTTTTTATTTCCTCCGTTTTAAATAGATATGTTTTTAAAACAAACACACACACACAAAAAAAAAACAGCATACAAAACTAAAGTATATCTGAGACAACTAAAATCTAATCTGTTGGATGTAATAGAATGATCCCATTTTGTAAAATGAAATTTGTGCTGTGTATTGTGCTACACTATGAATACAATATGAACTCATTTCAAATGCTTGTAGTACACATTCAAGAGGAATCCAGAGCCATGTACCAAATCTCATACTGTGTACTACACTGGACATCACCGATATACTGATACAATATTTTGTGTGCGTTCTTAAATATTCAGCCAAAGACATGCACTGTACAATAATATGCTTGATATTTATTGCAACTCTGCACCAACACAACACTTTAAAATCCAAGTTAACATTATTACTAGACCTACTTGTTTTTTTGATTATTCAGTAATTCAAGTCAAATGTAACAGCAGATTTCTTCCAGTTTAGGCATAGGCAACCTGTGAATGCTTTACTTGATGTATGCTACTTGATGTACAGGTCTGGGATAAAACCTGATCAGGAGGTTGTTGTTATCTTCTTATTCATCATCATTTTTTTCTGAATTATACTGCAGCATTGTGAAAATAAACACTTTAAAAAAAATCATTGAGGTTGTCAAGGTTGCCAAAGACTCGTTGAGAGAGAACGGCTTGCTTCCATTTTTCTGCTTGTGAGTGTGTTCTGTGTTAATGGAAAAATTTTTGGCAGTTTTTTTTTGGACGTAATGATGAAATTCCCACGGATTTCTGCTACATGATAGTGATGGTGAATGACTGTTTTGAGGAGTGAGTGGTTTGCAGAGACATTAATTATTAGCCCAACCCTCAGGATGATCTGATGTACATGAGGAATAAACCAATGCCATTGTTAATTCAGATGAGAATAAAACCACAAAGCTAGATTCAACATGTTCATTCCAATAGACAGCTATTACAGTCCGAACATACCTTAGTGCATGCTGTAGCAAGGAAATTGCTTTCTATCCTTAAATCATTTTAGGAAATATGTGCAAAAGGGCAGTCGTAATGGTAAAGACGGGTATGCAGGTTATTGGAGAATGTTTATTATTGGATATATATTTTTTATAAAGGTTCAGAATGGTCGATGCAAATGAAAAATGCATTTGGGATATATATATATATATATTCTTTTAAGCCTAACATGTTTCTTGATGCCAGTACATTTTTTCAGTGACATAATGGTGTACAAACTTTCCCCACACATCTTTGAAGGTAAAAGATTAGGTAAAGATAAGCAGTACTGTATTATTAATCACATAAACAACATATATTAGATGTCCTGTTATATCCGTGTGTGTGTATGTATATATATATATATATATATATATATATATATATATATATATATATATATATATATATATATATATAATGTCTCAATGACCCAGTATGTGTGTTGTGTCCTTTTCTGTTTGTCAGTTTTACTTGTGGTATTCAGTTTTTTCCCCATGTCACAAGACAAAAAGGGTCTCATCAGTAACACCTTCCTGTCTCATCTGCTCCAACTGAATGGAGTGGCGACGTGGAGGTCTCCGGCCCCTTGCGCCTTCCTGCTTATGGCCTTGGGTCGGTTCAGCTTTTGGAGCAGCACTTGCCTCGTCACAACAGGAGCGAGTGGATATGTTTGCAGTGGAGCTGACTGTGAGAGGAGGCAGGAAGGTAGTATTACGTGCCTGGGGCTTGAAACTTAACTGCTCCTGTGGTTTCCATTTTCTTATGGTGTTAAATCCGCATTGAGCAGTTGGAGCTGTTAGAGAGCAAGAACTAGTGTTGTTTGAAGAATGCTGGAGGTTCCTTTTGGTAGGAACTGGTGGTAGTGTTATAGTGCTGGGCTGGTCATGTAGGTGTGTGTCTGAACTGGAGAGATTGAGTGATAGGGTGGGAAGCTGGAGTAAATGATGTCCTGGCAGTTCAGGTAGAGTGTTGCGTCGATTGTGTAGATGTGCTCGAGATGGTGGAGCAAAGTTCTCTGTGTGGTTTCTGCAAAACGCTCTGCCAGGTTTGAGGTTAGCGGCTTTAGAGGAGCTACTCTGATCCACTTGCCAATCTAAGGAATCATGGCTGCAGTGCTTCACCTCTTTATCCTCTTCTTCCTCCACAGCTCTCTTTGAAATCCTTTCTTCATAGGTGCGACTGAGGTGTGCCAAGTTGTGGATGGCTAGCCAGGGTTCTGAACTTTGCCGCTGGCGGTCGGCTGCCTCCGGCTCTAGAAACAGAGGAGAAGCTGCTCTGCTCCCCTTCCTCCCCGAAGCTCTGAAGTTGAAGATACCCTCTCCTTCAGTCTCAGAGTTTGGTGAGCCTGTCTTGAGCTCGATATCGGAAGGGGACATGCAGGCGACAGGCGAGGTGTCGGGTGATGGAGGCACGTTTAGATAACGTCGGCTAACGGTGGCACCACCTGTGCTGAGATCTGTGGATATGATGATGATGTCATGCCCCTTAGCTCTGCAAGCATCAAGGAGCACGCGGATAGTATCCTGGTCACGGGCATTGATGCTGTAGACCAGTGCAGAACCTCCAACATAGTCCTCGATGCTAGGGTCAGCTCCAGCAGAAATCAAGGCTGTAGCCACCTCAGCTCCGGCACGCTCCATACAAGCGTACATGAGGGGTGTACGCCCAGACTTGTCCTGAGCGTTGGGATCAGCATGGTGCTGGAGAAGAAAACGGATAAGCCTCAGAGAGGTAGAGTTTCCAGACTGGTCAGTCCTCAGTGCTCGGCACATGGCTAGGAGAGGCGTCTCACCCCGTTGATTACGCTCGTTAACTTGGGCGCCACCTTCCACCAGCAGCCGAACCAGACGCACCTTTCCCAACTCAGCCGCCTTGATAAGCGGGCTTCCATCCTCCATGTAGTCCTGCCTCTCAGCCATAGATCTTCCCAAAGATCTGAGATGGCTTCCTTGTCAGTGATTACAGATGGAAAGAGATATATATACCTTATAGATGTAGCCTTAAGACTTTTGTGGAAAAGGAAGGGAACAATAAAAATGAATAAAAAAAGAAACATCAGCCAGAATATATATTATCAGTCCTAATAAATAAAAAAAAAGCTTGTTTGTGCAGTTGCTACTTTATTAGGTATACCAGTTTTTTTGATTGGCAAATCAGTGTATATAAAAAAAACCTCGGTTTGTAGACGGAAGTCTGCTCAGATACTCAGGCACTCTGAAAGTGTTGTTTTTGAAAGTGCATGTGAATGATTTTTAAGTTTAAAATGTCGGGCAGCGGAGGCAGTACTACAAAAGCTTGGGACTTGTTTGAATGTCTGCTGCTTTGAAATGCTTTCATGTTAGTAGGAAGGCTGACTGAGTTAAAAGGGAAAAGAGGTCAGCTGTACTGGCTCAGCCTTCAGAGACATTGTGTAATCAACCATATATTTTTACAGTCTTAAGAAGTTACAACACACTGTGCCACCCTCTCATTAGATTTTTTTTATAAGCAAGTATTACATACGCATACATAAAATTTGTTAGATCTTATCCGGATAAACAGAAATATTCAGGTGAGTCACTTATAGCATGTATTTCCTAATACGTCATGAATCATTTGTATAACATATTTATTAGTTTAACGCCGCATTTCTTTTTATTAGTCGGTCTATAAATATTTGAATGTATAGTGACTTGTATTGAATTATATCCTGTGCTCCTGCATCTGAGCGTCAATAAAAATCTTCCTATTTTTTCTCCTGTCCCCTGTAATTACAACAAAGTTGCAACTGACCTGCTGGTTCTTTTGAGATCCCAATATTTGCCGCAGGTCCTTGTTCGGCTTTGTGTGAGATGATGTGCTTCAGGTCAAATGATTTAGAAATCTGTCAGAGGGAGTCAGAGAGCATGATTTTCTGATTGGGGAGGGCATCCTTCCATGTGTCCATGCACACAGATGCACATAAGGACAAGATGGTGTATTTTTTAGCAAAATGGAAAATTAATTCCAATTTTTTTTTCACATGAGTTGATAGGTTGTAAATGTAGAGGTAGGTGGAGTGTCTTTCAAAGGAATCTTTACCATTTATGACTTCTCTATATACATTATATTGCAAAGGTTTGTGTACCACAGACCATGTTGGAGATATGTACTTGTCTAGAATATCTTTACATATTGTAGTGTTATGATTTCCCTTCGCTGGAATTAACCTGTTCCAGCATGACAATGCTCCTGTGCACAAAGCGCGTATCAGAAAGCAGAGGTTGATTAGAAGCAGTCAAGTGGCCTGAACCCGAGCCCAGACCTCAGTTCCTGTGTGATGAATTAGAATACCGACTGCATGCCATCACTGAATTGAACAACAGTCTTTACAGCAACATTCCAAAATGCTAGTGGAAAAACTTATTGGAAGAACATACAGATAGGTCCATATATATTTGGACACAGGCACAATTTTAGTTTTTTTTTTTAGGTATTTACCAAAACATATTCAAGCTATCGTTGTATAGATATAGTGGGCTGAACGTGCAGTCTCTCAGGTTTAATTTGAGGGTATTTAAATCCAAATTGGACAAAGGGTTTAGGAATTACAGCTTTTGAGAGTAGCCACCCCCACTTTTTCAAGGGACCATAAGTAATTAGACAATTGAATCAAAAGCTGTTTCATAGATAGGTGTAAGCTATTCTTTCATTATGTCTTCATCAGTTAAGCAGGTAAAAGGTCTGAAGTTGATTCTAAGTGTGGTATTTGCATTTGGAATCTGTTGCTGTGAATCTACATCGTGCGTTCTAAGGAGCTCTCCATGCAAGTCAAACAGGCCATCATTAGGCTTCAAAAATAAAACAATTACATCAGAGAGATAGCAGGAACATTAGGAGTGGCCAGATCAACAGTTTGGTACATTCTGAGAAAAAAGAATGCAATGGTGAGCTCAGCAACCTGGCCGTCCACAGGAGACAACAGTAGTAGATGCTCACAGGATCCTCTCCATGGTAAAGCAAAACCTATTCACAACATCCAGCCAAGTGAAGGACACTCTCCAGGAGGTGATTAGACTTTGCCAAAAAACATCTAAAAAAGCCGGACCAGTTCTGGAAAAGGATTCTGTGGACGGATGAAACTAAGATCAACCTTTACCGGAATGATAGGGAGAGAAAATTTTGGAGACTGCTTGGAACAGCTCATGATCCAAAGCATACAACGTCATCTATAAAACATAGTAGAGGCAGTATAAAGGCATGGGCATGCATGGCTTCCAGTGGCACTGGGTCACTGGTGTTAATTGATGATGTGACAGAAGACAGAAGCAGCCGGATGAATTCTGATGTGTATAGGAATATACTGTCTGCCCAGATTAAGCCAAATGCAGCAAAGTTGATTGGACGGCATTTCACAGTACAGATGGGCAATGATCCAAAACACACTGCAAAAGCAACCCAGGAGTTTTTTAAGGAAAAGAAATGGAGTATACTGCAATGGCCGAGTCAATCACTTGATCTCAACCCTATTGAACATGCATTTCACTTGCTGAAGACAAAACTAAAGGCAGAAAGACCCACGAACAAACATTAACTGAAGTCAGCTGCAGTTAAGGCCTGGTAAAGCATCAGAAAGGAGGAAACCCAGTCTCTGGTGAGTTTCATGGGCTCCAGACTTCAGGAAGTCATTGCCTGCAAAGGATTTTCAACAAAATATTAAAAATGAACATTTTATTTATGATTATATTCATTTGTCCAATTACATTTGAGCCCCTGAAAATGGGGGGACTGTGCATAAAAACGGTTGCAGTTCCTGAACTTTTTGTTTGATATTTTTGTTCAACCCCTTGAATTAAAGCTCAACATCTGTTCTTCAAATGCATCATTTTTTTTCCATCTTCATTTTATTCTGGTGGCATACATAGCTAAAAGTATAAAAACTGTGACTGTGTCCAAATATATATGGACCTAACTGTATGCGAAAATGGACATGTAGTGTATCTAGCATGTAAAACTTCAATCGTTGTCAATCGTTTAGAGCTGTGAGCCAGCCTGATTCAAGGTCTCTTCAAGATTCTGTTATACATACATGATGCGGTGAAAGTGAAAGGCAATAAAAAATATGGCCTTGTTTTTAACAGTCCTATGATCAGTATTATTCTAAGATTCGATGAAAGAGAAAGTCTACCAACAGCCATTTTTCTCTTTAAAATGTTTCCTTGTAGTGTTCTGGAAAACAAAGATCTGACATTTCCACCCATTTGTCACACTCTATCATGAGTTAATAAGTTACCTCTTTGGAGAAAGTGGCCTTCAACGAAGTCATAACTCTTTCTTTCTTTGCTTATATAAGCTTTATAATGGATCTCTACTATGGGTAATCATATCAGTATATTCATCCAAAAAACATGCCATATGTGTAAGCGCACAGATTCCCAAACCTGGTTTTGAAGAACCCCTTGTCATGCACATTTCAGTGTTTTTACTGCTTGTATTGTATGTAACATGTATATCTGTAGCTATAATAATAGGCAGATGTAAGGGACTGGAATTTTCATCAACGCCCAATCCACTTAAGGTGATTTTTTTTACATAATGTCAGGTGATGAGAAGCGGTTATATAATATTCTTTTTTTTTTTTTAAACTTGGCCACCAGGTTTGTCTTTTAAGCACTTTCGGCGGTTGAAGACTTACTTATTCAGGAAACACTTCAACTAGCACTTCTTTCCTTATCTTTTAAAAATAAATAAATAAACAAACAAACAAACAAACAAACAAACAAACAAACAAATAAATAAATAAAAAATACAACCTTTTCATTGTAACTTTGAACAAAAGTTTTAAACTCATGGCATCTTAAGTATGTAACCGGGTGAGCCAGCATTAATGTATTCAATGTTAGAGATTTAAGCACTTACAGTATGTATGTCGCTCTGGATAAGGGCGTCTGCCAAATGCTGTAAATGTAAATGTAGATTTGATGAGATAATTAGATAATTATCTGCACGCAAGTCATTTGTTATTAATCTCAAGCATTTTTTTTGTTAAATACAAACGGGTTTTACAAACTGGCTTTGTCAGCAAAACAAACAATACAAAGCTCAGATCATCGTGGTGGAAATTTCCACACCTTTTAAAGACTACAGCAGAGATCATCACTGGTCTTGTGTGGAAATTTACCACAACACTCGATCCCTTCTGAAGGATCTGATCCATGAATTAATTTTTGTTTTTGTTTGTTTGTTTATAAGGATAAATTTTTAGATAAATGTATTTCAAAATGTATTATTTTTCCCACAAAAGAACAAGGTATTGAAATCAACGTCCTGGTCACAAGGTTGCGATAGACTTTTAACAGTAAACATTAATTGTGATGTTTGAGTTAATTTCACATATGTATCTAGACTTAGGGACTAGAATTATGTTCAGAATATTTCCACACAGTTTTCACATAAAAGAGAACATGATACGTTAAAAATTTGTGTTATTATATCACCACATCTTCACCTCATGTACACTTTATCATCTGTTAGAAAGAACAAAAAAAATGTATGTAACCTGTTATTCTGTAGCCATGGTAACAGATGTAGTGGACATACAAGCTTAAATTTGGATGAAAATGTTTATGGATGAAAGATCCATAGTGATCTTTTACCAATGTTTAGAGATGAAAAAGTTATTTAATGTCAAGTCTGAAAACCTTTTTGAATGGAAAAACTAAACAAAAGTATATTCCAGATTTGTTCATTGTTTAGCAGGACATCCTGATGGAAATTTCCACAACCCCTCAAAGCCTATAGCTGAGATTAAACTGGTGCCTCGTGTGGAAATTTTCCACCAGATACCAGGAAGAGTGGGTGTTGAGGGGCTGCAGCATCCCAGACCACCAGGATTCCTTTAAATACCACTGCCAAAATAATAATAATCATAATAACAATATACATAAACAGTACACAAACTGAACATTTTTGAAAATGAGTTGTAATGTTTATAGTTATATAACATTGATAGTTATATAATGTTACACAATGTCTTCAAGACTTGAGTATTGAGGACGGTCGAGGTTGTGCTTGCCAGTTTCTTATTAGCATAAGAAGCTGTTATTTTGTTTGATTAATTTTCAGAGCTGGAGGATTGCGAAGAAATAACAGTACATAGCGGATAGAAGTGATTAGAGAAACTAACCCCTATGTTCTTTTCTTAATTTCTTCTATGAACAAATTAATGAATGAACTTCATTGTTGTCATTGTGCATAAACAGTAGGGGAAAAAATAACAACAAAATGCGGTTATCAGGTCTTTTGATGCCTATTATTAAAAAGAGAATAAAAGAGGATATAAAAAAAAATAAGATATAATATGTGTGTGTGTGTGTGAGTGTGTGTGTGTGAGTGTGTGTGTGTGTGTGTGTGTGTGTGTGTGTGTGTGTGTGTGTGTGTGGTTTTGCATACATTTCCAAGTTTGCATTTAAAAGTACATTTATAGTATTTCCAGTTTGTAGGGTTAAATCAGGACATCTTGATGAAAATTTCCACACCCCTCAAAGCCTACAGCAGAGATTAGACTTGGTGCTGTGTGGAAATTTACCACACCACATGATTCCCTCTGAGGGTCCGATCAATGAAAACAGATCTAATTTCTGATCATCTGTTTTCATGAAATTCTTCTTTGTTTAAACTTGGAAGCCACACAGAATGTAGATCTCCATAGTCAAGATGCTTTTATTAGAGAATCTAAATTAGATAGATATTAAAGCTTAAAACGCTTCTCAACTTTTGTCAGTTGATAACACAATAAGGTTGCAGACAAAAACCTTTTTTTACGTCGATAATAAGAATGAGACGGTAAGAATGGAATGGATTAGGGTTAAATTAAAATTTTTAATTTAGGGTTAAATTTTGATAGGAGATGCCCTCGCACCCATTTACTCTCATTATGTACATAGTTTCTCGTTGTTGTTGTTGTTGTTGTTGTTGTTGTTGTTGTTGTTGTTCTTCTTCTTCTTCTTCTTCTTCTTCTTATTATTATTATTATTATTAATATTAATAAGATTACTTTTTTAAAATAAGATTATTATTATTAAGAAGAGGAAACATCAATTCCTGAGATTCTGTGTATACACTTCCCAGTTTCTATATAAGTCTTTTTTTGTTTTGTTTTTTGGAAAGTTTCTAGAATGTTCAAGAACACGGCTGTGATTGGCCAGTGGGCGGGGCGACGAAAGACTATAAATAGCTGCGAGCCTCCGTCAGACTTTCCACGCAGCTGTAAAATTATCGGTTTTATTGCGTGCTTTACAGAACAGAACAAACTCCGATCAAGCTTTTATCCTTCTTCTTCTTATTACTTTATTTTGCAGAACAGTATAAACAGTAGGTTATCACTAAAACATACTGTGTTGATTTTTTTTCTTGCATGAATTGATATGGATTTATGGGTCGTTTTGTGTGTGATCTCGCGATGGCTTGTGGAATAAAAGTGCACTTTTTATTGCAGGTGATTAATGATGTCTGAGACGATCCGCATCAACAGCCCTAATGTGCAGTACACTGAGAAGTTCATTGAGTCACAGTACACGTACCAGACCACCTCAGTGAGCAGGAGCAGAGATACGTACACGGTGAGTCCAGAACTAAACGTATTTACTTACTTTACACATCTCATTATATAGAGCTGTGTGATGGGCATTACATCATATAGAACCAGTGAGCATTAACGTGTCATCCTTTGTGTGAATACACGTCTTCATCCAACAGCCCCTGGGAAAGACCAGGATAAAGCATTACTGGGTGGGTGGTTGGATGTATAGATGGATGGCTGAATGAATGGCTGAATGAATGGTTGAGTAAATGAATGAATAAATGCATGCATGGATGGATGGATGAATGAATGAATGAATGAATGGATAAATGGGTGAATGCATGAATGGATGAATGAATTAATAGTTGGATGGATGAATCAATGAATTAATAAATGGATGAATGAATGGGTGAATGAATAAATGAATTGGTGAATGCATGAATGGATGGATGAATGAATGACTGGAAAAATTTATGAATGGATGGATAAATGGGTGAATGCATGAATGGATGGATGAATTAATAGTTGGATGGATGAATCAATGAATTAATAAATGGATGAATGAATGGGTGAATGAATAAATGAATAAATGAATTGGTGAATGCATGAATGGATGGATGAACGAATGACTGGAAAAAAATATGAATGGATGGATGTATGAATGAATGGGTGAATGAATGGATGAATGAATGCATAAATGGGTGAATGCATGCATGCATGGATGGATGAATGAATGGATAAATTAATGAATGGATGGATGGATGAATGAATTGATGAATTAATACAGTAGGTGAATAGATTTATGAATGGATGGATAAATGAATGAATGAATGAATGAATGAATGAATAAGAACTGTCAGACTAGGTAGATGTGTTACTCATGCAATAATACCTCTTCTGCTCTTCTTTTTTTAATAACAGAAAGTTACCCAAATGGCTGCAACGTTATGCAATGGTATCTGACCATCCTTGAAAATGATGTCAAAAAAAAGTATATGTCATGATACACAAG
This sequence comes from Tachysurus fulvidraco, assembly GCF_022655615.1. NCBI lineage: Eukaryota > Metazoa > Chordata > Actinopteri > Siluriformes > Bagridae > Tachysurus > Tachysurus fulvidraco. Next base: position 5,611,531 of record NC_062539.1, on the reverse strand, counting down.
TATTTAGATTTACTAATAGTTTACTAGCAACGAGCATTTACTATCCAAAGAAATCAACCGAAATCAAAATATTTATAAGATATAAGATTAGTAATTATAGACAGTTGACAATATACATAGTGCACTTTAAAAACACATCATGACAAATTATTGCAATTTGGATTTGTATGATTATATTTTCAATGCCTTTTGAAAATCCCGGTCAAGTAGCTCATAAGTTTACCATCTAACAAGTTTCTTCTCTGTGCTTCTAGGTGACGCCCCACAGTATTGATTTTTCATTTCGCACAGAGCGCCATGTGCCCAAGCTTGGTGTCATGCTTGTGGGGTGGGGCGGAAACAATGGCAGCACCGTCACCGCTGCTGTTCTGGCCAATAGGCTTGGCCTGAAGTGGACAACCAAGACTGGTGTCAAGGTAAAAAGAGTCATATAGGTTTTTAAATAACATTCATAACATTGTTGTAACACACGGGTTGTCTGGAAATGCCATTAATGTCACTGTAATTCTCATACTACTTGTACATATTCCTTTTCTTTTATTTTCCCCCACAGAGTGCCAATTACTATGGTTCATTGCTGGAGTCTTCCACTGTGTCTCTGGGCTTTGGGCCAAAGGGGGAGATCTTTGTGCCATTCAGAGAACTGCTGCCAATGGTGCACCCTAATGACATCATATTTGATGGTAATGACAGAAAGCATGTTGTGGATGCATGGTGGTGTGACCATTACTAACCTACCAAATGGTGCAAATATCTTTGCTTCTTGGAAAGATCATATAACTAAATTTGATTCTTGTATTGTTTTATCTGTTTAATTAGTGATTCAAGGTATTGCAGCATTTGAATTTTATCTGGATAGCTTAGTAAGAGTATCCTTATGTATGTTATAGGTTGGGATATCTCCTCTATGGATCTTGGTCGTGCTATGGAGCGTGCTCAGGTTCTAGACTGGAGCCTTCAGGAGATGCTTCGTCCCCAAATGTGCAAGCTGAAACCAAGGCCCTCAATTTATATCCCAGATTTCATTGCTGCCAATCAGGAGCACAGGGCTGACAATGTCCTCACAGGCACCAAAGCAGAGCAGGTACATAGGTCAAAGTGTTGTCTATTAATACACGTTTATAACTGTAAAATTGTTTGGAGGATTTTATACCTAACTAAAACTGGCCCTATTGGTATTTATGCAGATGGAACAAATCCGTAGAGATATCCGTGACTTCAAAGAGAAGAGTGGCGTGGAAAAAGTCATAGTGCTGTGGACTGCAAACACAGAGAGATTCATAGATATTGTGACTGGTGTCAATGACACTGCCAAGAACCTTCTTGCTACCATCCAGGTAACTCGTAGGCAAATAATATCTAACATCTCAACACATCTTCCACAATATTACAGAAATTAGATGTCTCATTTCAGACTTCAGACGTCTGGAATGAACCAAATTATTGCCACGAAGGTTTATAACCATCAAGTGACACTTGTTAAAACCATGTCTCTCTTTCTTTATAGAACGAAGGACAAGTATCTCCATCCACTCTGTTTGCGGTGGCTAGTATTCTGGAGGGCTGTGCCTATATCAATGGCTCCCCTCAGAACACTTTCGTACCTGGAGCTTTAGAGCTAGCCATTCAGCATGGGGTCTTCATAGGAGGAGATGACTTCAAATCAGGCCAGACAAAACTGAAGACTGTTCTGGTGGATTTTCTTCTGAGCTCAGGGATCAAGGTAAAAGAGACATGTAGTAATGTGCATTTCAGTGCCCCTTTCATTACAGTATGTTTTCAGTATATGAAACCTTTACAAGATGCTTTACTCCTTTGGTTTGCAGCCAAACTCCATTGTGAGCTACAATCACCTGGGAAACAACGATGGCATGAACCTGTCTGCCCCACAGCAGTTCCGATCTAAAGAGATCTCCAAAAGCAACGTAGTGGATGACATGGTGAAGTCCAATCCACTGCTATTCAAGCCTGGAGAGAAACCTGATCACTGTGTAAGAATGATTTCTATGATGCAGTTCTTGGACACTTTTTGGGCTTTGTTTGTGATCCCATTTCTGTCCCATATTCTCACAATAAGTAGAACAAATGTTTTGAAACGTTATTGTGCTTTATATTTTATGCAACCAAACTAATAAAAAATATGGAGTGATTTAATGCAAAAAATTTGCTATGGTGATTAATTGTATAGCACCTGCATGTGCAATGCAAGTGACACTAGATAATGACAGTGGACCAAGTCAGGTAATTCTGTTTATATCATTATATGCTTGTACTGTAGTTTGATGCATGGAGACTTGCAAGGCTTTTGAGTTCACATCTAGAACTTGTGTCAATTTAGGTGGTCATTAAGTATGTCCCCTATGTGGGAGACAGCAAACGAGCAATGGATGAGTACACGTCAGAGATCATGATGGGTGGCACAAACACAATTGCTCTGCACAACACATGTGAGGTGAGTACATACTGTATAGATGTGTCTCAGTTACATTGACATTTCTTTACTGGTTTTTTTAAATTATTATTTTTCTATCTTTTTATTCAGGATTCACTGCTGGCCAGTCCAATTATTCTGGACCTGGTGATTCTGACCGAGCTATGTCAGCGAATCACGTTCCGTACACAGCAGGACTCATCCTTCCAGTCTTTCCACAGTGTTCTGTCCATACTTAGCTTCCTCTGCAAGGCCCCGCTCGTACCGCACAATGCACCGGTGGTCAACGCTTTCTTCCGCCAGCGAGCCTGCATCGAAAATGTCCTGAGGTACAGGAAAGATTGTGTGTTTGTGCTGTATAGAGATTTTCACTACCAAGATGACACCACACTTTAAATCCATTTTTAAAATTAGGTTCAATGTAACTTGTAAATATTGAAATGTGATGTAAAGGCAGGGTCTCCGATTTTTGAGAACTGCTTCAGAAAACTGAGTCGGGCCGAATAATAAACAAAAATCAAAACAAACGTGTAGCCAATGAGCAGAAAGAGGCGGGGCTTGTTTTAACATTGACATGGAGGATAAAAACAAAGAAAGCGAAGAAAGGCTTACGATTAGGCAAGAAGTAGGATGTGTTAATATAGGATCAGCTTTCCAGCGCTGGAGAGAACTGAAGGAGCAGGAAGTTGGCCGCATATTCACAGATTGGAGTTTCCCGAGTCAATAACTCCTGAGCTAAACGCTGTTACTACACAAATAACACCTCTTTTCTATCGTAGTAATGTAGAGATGCAGCTACAACTGCGTTTTGCTAGTAACAGCGTTTAGCTCAGGAGTTATTGACTCGGGAAACTCCAATCTGTGAATATACGTCCAACTTCACTTAAGAGTCCGAGGCGCTTTTTTCCTTCTGGATAGGTAAGTAACGTTGGTTTTGCTTTGTTACACAGAACTAATACATGCCGTCCTTTGCATGATTATGCTTGTGTGTTATTTTGCTTGTTTGTTTATCTGCAATCGTATTGTTCTTCCCTTCAGCTATGATAAAGACACATTTCTTTCCATTAGTTGCCTGGGTTACGTATGTATGTGTGGGCGGAGCTATCAATACAGGGGTGGGACCTACATTTGGGTTAGGGGTTTGTTTGTTTTGGTGATTTCAAATGTCGACATTGGCTTTCAAAAATCGGAGACCCTGCCTTTAATGTGAATAAACCTAGACTAAGGGGATGTGCTTAGCAGTGCAGTGTTGTTGAAATGAGTTCTCTCTTGGGTTCTGTCACACAGGGCTTGCCTTGGCCTTCCCCCTCAGAACCACATGCAGCTCGAGTACAAGATGCAGAAAAGCTTCAATGTTTGTGAAGACAAGAATGTTCAAAGCCCTGTAGCCACAAAGGGAAACAACAACGTCGTCACCAACATGTATCAATGCGTTGACTGCGGTGGTGCCACTGACCAGAAGACTGTTGACAGATAAAAAAATATATGTATATAAAATGTAAAATTGTAGCTGTGGGTGCAGGTTTTCATTCCAAACAAGTAGAAGTCGCACCTGAGTCGAGATCAACTGGTTAATCAACTGAAGGTGTGGCTCATGCTTGACTGGAATAAAATCCTGCACCCACACCTGCTCCTTACAGATAAGATCGCTCATCCATGGTCTAAGAGAAGACAGAATTACTAACTTTGCTTTAATCCTCAGAGAGTATTAACTATTAAAACATTGTGTCTTGCTCTAAAAAGTACTAACTCAATTAAAAAAAGCTCCTTTGCGAAAGGATGCTATACAACTTTATTCTAAGAAACTAACTTGAAACACAAATATTAATATGCCGGGAGGGTCAAACCTTAATAAAATGCACTTTATTCAATTGCTAATTGTACTAAAAGAAACTGTAAGGTTCCATTTAGGTCTTTTGCGGGTTCTTTGGTGTGCCTGGTTCTGTAGATACAGCTTACACCAGAGGGTACAGGTAGAGCTAAGAACCCTTAAACAACCAAAGAACCCTTGAACCACATTTCTATCACAATGTACTGTATTTTATTAGTTCAATGTGATATAGTTAATAGAATTGAACCTAGAAAACCTATGAAATGTCTGATTTTATTGATCAGCAGAATGTACCTGTAAGAAACTGTTCATTTTTCTATTGACTTTGTTACGCTTTGTGATGAGAAAAAAAAATCAGAAACCTTTCCAGTTACAAGAGATGTGTTTGCAAGTTTTTTGTTTTTTGTTTTTTTTAACCTCCACAATAGAACGTCATTCTATTGTGGTAGTAGATAAATTATACAATTTTAGATCCACGTATTAATCGTTGAACCAGCAAACTTTTGCACTCTGAATTGTGTGTGTGTGTGTGTGTGTGTGTGTGTGTGTGTGTGTGTGTGTGTGTGTGTGTGTGTGTGTGTGTGTGTGTGTGTGCATTTCAAGCTAAACTCCTAAATAAAAATATCCTTGGTGATGATTTATGTTTTTCAGTCTTCTTCTTTTTTTTTTATTGTTTTATGGAACTCTAAAAAAACAACAACAAATCAATAGAAATACATTCGAAACAAATTACATTATAGAAAATATAGATAGATAGACAGACAGACAGATAGATAGATAGATAGACAGATAGATAGATAGATAGATAGATAGATAGATAGATAGATAGATAGATAGATAGATAGATAGATAGATAGATAGATAAAAACAGCAGGACGTTTGAAGGCTTTTATGATTGGTGGAGCTTGGCACCTGACCTTGTGGAAAGCGCAATTGCGCATGTCAGCATCGGTGTCCATAGCAACACTTTCATTACACGCTGATGTCTATAGCATGAAGCCGGGGCTTATTTTATATTTTAGTTACAATGTACCATCGGGTATCTGTAGTGATTAGTCCAGCAATCGATTCTAATCTTTACAGTTCATTCTAATGGCTGAAAAGAGGCGATCTGGGGTCGCTGCGGACTCCAAATCTGCCAAAGCCGAGAGCGATGAGGAGTTTCTGTCTCAGGCCGGAGTGGATGCGCTGCTCGGGTGCGCGCTGCTGAAACTGGTGCAGGCCCGACCCGAGGATCCGATAGGATTTCTGGCTGAGCATTTCACTAACGAGGCGTCGGAAACTGAGAGCGGTGGTGGAGGTGATGGAGGAGACGGAGGAGATGGTGATGGAGGAAAAGATGGAGAAGGGAAATATCAGGACGCGCTGGAGGAGCAGCAGCTGAACAAGGCGCTTTGGCACCTGAGTTTAGCGCATCACTCACAGAGGTGTGAGTTTTATTGTTTTATTTGTCTAAAATTGTCTTACCATTAACTGACAGTCATGAGATTAAAAAAAACCTCACACCCAGGATAAAAAAAGATAGGTTTTAGGTACATGGGGTTATTCTTCCTTGTTTTTGGTGGATGGTGGGTCTTTATTATCATCAGCTCAGAAGTGGGCTTGTAGATCTACAAAATAGGTGTGTATCATAAAATAGCCAATACGTATAAGCAGTGTTTGAAAATCCCAGGAATCCTGCTGTCTGACACAACACCACCACGCCGTGTCACTCCACTACTCCATAACACTACTACACCTACTGTTATGCTGTTATGATGGTACTGAATGAAGTACTAAATGCAGGAATGGCAATAATTAGGACTTACTTGAACATTTATCTTAAGGTTATATTTATAAGCATGTTGAAATATTCAATTTGACCATTTATAACAAGTAAGATGTCCATATCTGCATAATCTGTTTCCTGTCTGAATATAACACACTTTATCCAGCATCTTTGATTGTTTTCAGATCTGCCTTCAGCAACAACATCCGCGTGGCTTATGATCTGCTTAGTGAATGTGGCACCACCCGGCATGCACCAGGTGGAGTCCAGGGCCGACTCTACACTGAGATGCTGCGGTGCGTGTGTAGTGACAGCGGCCTGTCGGAGATGACGGCAGCCCCGCTCCTGCATCGACTCCAGTGCCGTGATTACGAGGCTGTACCCTTTGAGCTCTTTCGACAAGCAGTGATGACGTGTGCAACGCTCTCCGATTACCTCCACAGAGCACGATGCTTGTATACTGCCGTGGCTTGCAGTCCTGAGCAGCCTGCGGAGCGGGAATTATGTGAAACTGTCCTCAACGCCCTGCGAGAGGCACTGGACACCTCACATGGGTCTGAAGCCACACGTTACCTAGAGGCCAGTGCCAAGATCTCACCTGCTGAGCTGGCAAGGGCCATGGCCAAAAAACGGGGTGCCAGCAGGGAGCAGGAAGGGCCGAGCATGGACATGCGTGAGTTTGAGGACGCTGCCGCAGCACTCTTTATAGCCAGGGTGCATGTGGTAAACTGATTGTGTTCCTTCAGTTCATAACAAATGCATTTGAATTGAGTTTACTGACATCGAAAAGATACGAGTAAGTCCTTACACGTCTCCATGTTCTGTATTTACATACAGTATCCACTCTATGTGCTAACTGTAGACATACATTTAACTAGTCTCAGCTCCCTGTAAGTCAAACACTCCCGATTTTTTGATGAGAGAGGGAAAGGAAAATGACCAGACAAGTCTGAGCTGACAGGAAAACTACAATAAATCACTCTGTAACTACTCTTTACAACCAGGGTAAGCAGTCAATAGTTTTTGTAGCCTTCGTTTCAGCTGAAGCCTTTCTATCCGCTCTCCTCTGATCTGTCTATCAACAACCCCACAGACCTGCTGCTCACTGGATATATATTTTGTTAGACAAAAACGAATCACCTTCTGATCAGTTCTATACACAGTTCAACAACACAGTGCAAATGACACTTTATTAATTGTCAATCATAAATCCTGAATTATTTAACTATAAGAATGATATAAATCTGCAACTGCTAACCTCAGCATGTTATTTTAACCACGTGTTATTACTTCTTATACCCAGCAGAAGGAACACAAACTACCTTCTTATACCAAACCTCTGCTGCTTTAGTTCCAAATATGGATCCTGTTCTTGTTACCCGATAAGTGGAAACTTGTTTGAGGTGAAAACAGCCCTGAGTCATTTGAGCGAGTTACGGACGCAGATATTATCATGGAAAATTTTTAAAAGTAGGTGAATAATTTATGCCTGTATTTATTTTGCTAATGCAGTGATAATGTTTCCATGTCATATGTCCTTTTCAATAAAAGACACAAAGGCACGTTTGAATTTTCAAAAGATTTTCGAATCTCACTTTGAGTGTAGCTTCACTTGGAGTATAGCTTCAGGTTTAGTCCTTCTTACACTCTGACACTGCTTATGTCAATAATACCAAACCAGTCTGTAATTAAATATGTACGTATCTAGAGTCCATTCACATTCAGTACATTAATTCTATATAATTATGTACAAATGTGTTGAAATAAGAAAACAGACACTGATAACGATTCGCACAGCCTAGTTAACATCTGTTAGATCGTTCCCTTAGAAATTTAAATGAGTTTAGCTATTGATTTTGCAGTTTTCTTAATGAGCACGGTAATTTAAGGAAGCTGATCCAGATCTGGCTTTTAAGACAGTACACTTGTTCTACCACAGAGCTATTTTTAGCTATGCCGTTAGCCAATAGTTAATGTGTTGCTACGGTTATCAGTACCGCTCTATTAATAGAACGACCTTGAGACAAGAAGAAATCGTTCCGGCTATATGACACGCCAACAATTTATTTGCATAAATAAAAGGAGGCACAACAGAAACCATGGAAACCTTTTGTTTGGCTCGCTTTGTATCACAAGCGCAGTCATGTGCTGTCTCCACAGACAACATACAGGAAGTGAGAAGGAGAAGCGGATGCACTACTGCACACGTTATCAAACCTAATGAGGATCCGTGTGTAAATAATTCAGCAGGGTGTTTGTTACCAGATCATCCTCACCGACCCGGCACAAAGCCCAGACTACTGGGTTTGTGTCGATTTTTCCAGTGGAATGACAGTAGTAATAGTAATCCCTTCAGAGTCTTCTGGACCCTGAAGCAAGCACGTCTGTCCCATCTGCTCATGCTTTGTGCTGCTAGGCTTTACAACTGACATCATGCAACGCTGCACTGATCAATCGATCCGCCGTATTGTCTGACAGAGCTGCGTGTTTTTGTTAAGCAAAAAACCTCACATGATTAAAAAGACTTCAGAAACAACTTAAGGATGTGCAGACAAGGTATTTTAAGACACATGACTTAACAAATGATCCAGAATTATTACTGAATATTATTTACTCTAAGATAAATAATACCTACAAAATTATTTACATGAGATTAGATATTCTATATTATATCTAAATACATCAGCCTAAAAGTTTTCTTCCCTTTAGGAATGTGATATTTGGTTCGGTTCAAAAGTCTTGTAAAGAAATTAAAAGAATGTATAGAATATATAGAATGATTTGACATTATTTGATTCTTTATTTAAAAAAAAAACAACATTTTTTATTAGCGAGTAACATTTAATGCTATGGATCAAACGTCCTAAACGTCTGCAAAACAAGTTCCTTTTATCACTTACGTTATAGCAGTTATATAACACGTCATTCATTTACCAATCTTCTATATTTTTCTGTCTTGAAGTTGATAAGAGTTACTTTTACAACACTGGAGACCCTATTTATTGTTTTCTAAGTAAATTAGCTGGATGTTTGATGAAGCAGTTTGTCACAGAATTTGTCACATTTCATTTGGAGAACAGCTTTGGCACTCGCTTCTGTTGTCTGCATGTACAACAGATATGAAACATGCCATTATAACTTATAACGGCATATTTCCTATAACGGATATGAATTATGCCATTATATGAAACATGCCGTAATGCCCCAGTTACAACACGTTATAACTGGGGCTTATCTAAGCCTACATATGGCATATATACATACTGTATAGGTGTAATAAATAAAAAGACAACATGGGTAAGATACAGACATCAAAAGGTGATGTTTAACGGTTAAACAACGATTGGATTCAAACTATAACCAAATTTTTTATTGGTTAATAAAATCAAAATGCAAAATATAATCACAATTACACCACATCACAGTTGGTTAATTAGTCAAGCGTGATATATAAATAGAAGAAATAAACAGAACAAGAGATATCGAGCATAACATACTAATGAATAAAAAGCACAACTGAGGTCATAGTGTTAGATAATGGTGAGAATCATTTTTGAAGAGGATTGGAGGTCACTGTCGGTCAGCGCCGATCTTCATTAAACCTTCTTCTTCCCTGCATCCTCCAGTCTGATGAGTTTAGTCTTTCTTTATTTTCATCATGCTTGATTGGGCAAATCAGGTCAATGTAGTGATTGGAGTCAGATAGATTATTTTAAAGAAAGAATTTTTTTCATTTAATGTTTATATACCGTAATCTTTATCTTTATCTATCTATCTATCTATCTATCTATCTATCTATCTATCTATCTATCTATCTATCTATCTATCTATCTATCTATCTATCTATCTATCTATCTATCTATTTTAAAAGCACTGAAAAGCACTAGGGGGGCACGGTGGCTTAGTGGTTAGCACGTTTGCCTCACACCTCCAGGGTTGGGGGTTCAATTCCCGCCTCTGCCTTGTGTGTGTGGAGTTTGCATGTTCTCCCCATGCCTCTGAGGTTTCCTCCGGGTACTCTGGTTTTCTCCCCCGGTCCAAAGACATGTATGGTAGGTTGATTGGCATCTCTGGAAAATTGTCCGTAGTGTGTGAGTGAATGAGAGTGTGTGTGTGCCCAGCGATGGGTTGGCACTCCGTCCAGGGTGTATCCTGCCTCAATGCCCAATGACGCCTGAGATAGGCACAGGCTCCCCGTGACCCGAGAAGTTCAGATAAGTGGTAGAAAATGAATGAATGAATGAATGAATGAATGAATGAATGAAAAGCATTAGTATATTTAACCTACCATCTCATTGCTTTCAGTGTCATCAAGACAGGAGTAGCTGAGGCATGCAGAACAAGGCCTGGCTTGCCACAGTGTTTTGACAGTGTGCAAAGTCAGCAAAGCAAGAACACTGAACAGCACTTGGAAACGTACAGCACTCATTGCAGTGGCTGCGTATTTCTTTTTCGAAAGAAACCAGCTCTGTGTCTGTTCACACTTCATGATTGCAGGATTAAGAAATTTCAGAAAGAAACAGAACTTTTTAGGAAAGGCTTTATTAGAAAAATAAGACAAGTCTCTTTTTTATTTCTTTGTAAAGTGAAACAAAAACTTACAGATAGCTGGAAAGACTTTTCTCTGAAACGTAACGTTCACCTCATGATTTCTAATGCAACTGAACGGAAATTCAACGTGAAGGTTCTGATAAGGTTCTTCAGAGCACAGCAATGGACAAACTGTGGCTTACTGTATGTGGCTTCATTTTCAGTTCCTTAAAGAAACATTCAGTTTAGGACCCTTTACCCCATTTCTTAATGAAACCATTTTTAACCATTTTTCCAATATTTCAGAGGCATCCCTAATAAATACATGTAACTGATCTGGCATATATACTTGTCTAATATTAGCCAAAGTCAAACTTACACTGATAGAGTTTTGTTTTCAATTCGGTGACATCAAACAGCATGTGAGGTTCTGGGAAAGGGGCTGAGCTTCTAAACAGTACCAATTAATGTGTGAGCATTCAATGCTCTCAATACATGTGCGAATCATCAATCGTACAATAACATACACTGAGGTTAAACCGAGGAGCTCATATGCAAAACGCATGGCCAATCTGGCAATAGAGCTGGAATAAACATCAGGGGATATAATCACAGTGCTTTATCGAGTATAGATGATTAAATCATTACATCTCGTGAGCCTACTGTACTCCATTGTGTTAGATTTAGCATGCATGGGAGAACATGCAAACTCCACACACACACAAGGCGGATGCGGTAATCGAACCCCCAAAACTGGAGGTGTGAGGCAAACGTGCTAACCACTAAGCCACCGTGCCCCCCCTTCTACACAGAATCGAGAAAGGAAATTTGTACAAACTATATACAAGCAAAAAAATGTCCAACATTAAGTATCTATAGATCTACTTTTTGGTGAATTATTTTCCTTAAGACAAAACAGGTGCTTAGCGTTACATTTTATATCCATGCTACGCAAATAATTACTAGACAAACCAAATGTCTGGTGCTACAGATGAATAACTTAGTAGAACTGTGCAGGATTTAAATTACAAGTTAAAGAAAACCGAAAAGCAAAATCGGGTCAAAATTAAGACTGATTGAAGCGAACATTTTAGTTAATCAGGAATATTAGGATTGATAAAAATTTATTATCATTTATTGCACCCAAAAAAAACCAACCACAAATAAAATGCCACGAACAGTCACATTAATGACAGGAAGTGGTTCAGTGCAAGTTGCTGTGTGTCACATCATACAAAACAGGGCTGCAGGGCACACACAGTTTCATGAAGTGAAATCTACCAGATGCTCTCAACAAAAGATCAAAATGATTCCGTTTACAGAAGTGACCACCAAATTTTTTTTTTTTTTTTTTTTGACATACAAAAAACACAAAAACTAAAAATACACTGCTACTGGCTCACATTCCACTCGGTATGATAATTAAAAATACACAGTGAAAGTAGCTGTTTCACCCTTTTCAGGCGACAATAAAATGAAACATGTTGTGATTCTGAACAAAGAGACAAAAGAACAGCAGTGAATCGATTCTTTTGAAATAAAAAGGTTCTGCACAAAGCAGACCGAAGCGCAGACTCGCTGAGCATCATCAAGGAGGTGGTGGAGGGAGCGCGTTGCTCACCTGGAAGCGTGTCTCGTCTGAAATCCCATACTGTTCCAACGGGTCCTATTGGCAAGAAATGACCCTTATAAAATTATTATTCTAATTATTATTATTATTATTAAATAATTTATTAATAATCACGGAGTTGAAAAACTAAAATATGGACATGGATTAAAGTTTATTTGAGGAATCAGCTGAACTGTAGAGCATTAGGGACTAGTCCTTTACCTTGCCAGTCAGTCGATGGATCTCAGATCGATAGAAGAAGAGGTTCTTGCGCATGAACTCATAGCTGTGGGAGAAATGGAGAAACATATATGGCAAACTGGAAACATTATGTGACTAGAATTAAGGGCATGCGAAGTTTAAAAAACAAACAAACAACAAATTTACAAACCTGGCTTTTATAATAGCATCCATCCATTCGATACGTTGCTCCCGAGAGTTACATTCAAACAGGTACTTCCTCTCTGCCTCATCTAGGAAAGCTGATGACAGAAAAAATGTTAATGCGTGGACACGTGTGTATTTTTGTGTGTGTGTGTGTTTGTGGAACAACCTGGGAACGAAGGTTTGTTTACTTTAAAAGGCAGGTGCCAAATCAAATACACCTCTCCACACATGCACCTGAGTAAGTGGAATGCATGACTATTTCTTACAGTATATTATAAATATAATATATGTAAATGGTTAACATTATTTTATACCACAGTGCTGTTGAATGCACACTTGCAAGGTTTATAGCAGAGAAATTGTACAAACCTTTGCCACACATGTTTTTCTATTAGGATATGTTTATTTACGGATTAATGGAATGAAAATCTTATCAAAGACTGTAATGTTATTTTTTCTGAGATATATATATATACACACACACACACATTTTAATCTTTAACTGTTACTTTTACTTTAACACAGGAACAAAGAGATGCTGGCGAGAGGAACCACTATTTGTACAAGCGATAACAGGAACTAACTTGTTTCTCAGAAGTTCTACAAAATTAAACATCTATAAACAGATAAAAATGTATCATGTGTTGTTCCTTTATTAATAAACAATAGAAATCATTGATAAAGCTGCTGTGATATAAAAGGAATAAAACCTGGAATGTGCTGGTGCTGTGACAATAATCAGTTTCTGAGTCCATCGTTTATTATTTTCCATGCACTGTTGTTTTTATAGTCATTTTTAAATAAATAAATAAATAAATAAATAAATAGAAATGCAGAATATTTCACTCACTAATCGAGAAGGTGAGATCATCTTCTCTCTCCACTCTACATTGCTCCAGAAGTAAAGCCCCGATCGGCTGCAAACACACACATTGATCAGTATTGATCACCTTTTCATACAAAAATTATAAAGAAATCCTGCTCAACCAACACAGGAAGATCAGATTGTCACCTCCTCCTCATAGGTGCGAAAGTAAAACAGGAAATTCACTATGAGCTTCACCAGCCTCCTCTTCATAACTATAAGGAGGAAACAAAACAAACAAAAGGTGTTATTGAAGATAAAACTCCATATGCATTAAGAGCACAAAACACATTACAGGATGATATAAACAGAGAAGATAAATGTGTGTTTGTGAGCTTTAGATCTTACCATCTCCTTTCTTGGGTCCCTTCATGCCCAGCTCAGCTGCTCTCTCTGACGGCTGGCGGCTCAGGAACACCAGCTCCTTCTCGTTAAAGCGCATTGTGAGCTGTTTAGATCCAGAGATGATCTTCAGAGAAGATCTCCAGAGATGATCCTTCTTCTCAGCTGGATTATTCCAGTTCATCCATTTTTTGTTATTTTTTATAATTTTTTTAAACCAGCTTCCTCGCTATTCCACTGATTCAGCAATCACACATATACGATCTATAAACATCCCGATCATAAAACACTCGTATTTCCTTTAGACAGAATATATAAACCCGGCACATGGGAAAACTTCCACCCTGCGTCTCCGGGATCCATGCACGACTCAAACCGCGCATGCGCGTAACTGCGGCCTCTACGTCTTCTGTATTGCGCATGCGCCATATTTCAATTACTTTAAACTTATTTGTAAGAGCTTTTAAAGGAGATTTACTGAACATAATAAAAGTTTAAAAAAAAAACTCAATGTACCGAAAAAACATAATACAAGAAGTTTATACAAAGAATAATATAATATAAAAGTTTGATTAATATTAAACATATGAAATGTGTTTGTATTTATCTCCAATGAGCAATGAGCATTTGGGTGACAACACTAGTGGACTCAACAGTCTATAATTATTTTAAAATTTATTTAAGGTTAAAACGACGACGAACTGCAGTAATACAACAAAAACCAACAAAAAAAACCATAAGAAATTACGAAAGAAAATAAGAAAGATATTTTTGTTAATAAAATAACAGGAATAAATCAGTACATGAGTCGAACATACTTATGAACCTGTAAGTGTTTTTCTTTTGGCAATATCGTTTTCATGGTAATTCACGATTAAAGCTTATTTTTTTGGAAACAGTAAACAAAACTTGTACCAAAAAAAAAGCAATATATAATTGACTAGATATTCCAATCTTTGTTTTGCTTGAACACACCCCATAAAACGTAATTTAATCAAATAACACTTTCAAATGAAGTAAGGTCCACGAGGTACAAGATAAAAAGGTCAACAAATTGAGTTATTGAGCACATTAAACTGGCTACAATTTAATGTGCTCAACAATGTTCAATAAAGTTATTTATTTCAAAATAACAGGAACAGGAAACGCATCATGAAACGCATGCGCATTGTGCAGGTTACGGCGGCAAGCGCGAGGTGAACGTTGAGGTACTTAAAAAAAACTCATAAAAAGCTAATGTGATATAATGTAAATGTGTATTTGTGATTAAATATTTTATTTTTAGATAATATGTTACGGAAATAGGTCACGTTAACTGGCGGCTCAGTGCGAATAGGGGTTAGCTTGTTGTTGTAGCCGCTTAGCTAGCTGTTAGCTGAAAACACAACGTGAATCTAAACGCCTCCTATTTGAATGTATAGTGCACTAAAGTTTGCAGGGTATTTGAATAATTCCGCAAATATGTAGTGTATATTTAACTCCAACGAAAATGTGCATTTGCTCGTTTGATCTGTGAAAAACTACAATATTTATTTGTATGGTGCTTTTAATAATTGACACCTTTAAAGCAGCTTTACAGAACATAAACATAGAACAAAAGGTTAATATAATACGAAAAAAAAATCAAGATTGATATTAGATATATTTAAATGTGTTTGTATTTATCACCAATGAGCAAGTCTGATGTGACTCAGGTGACTGTGGTGAGGAAAAACTCTCTTTAATGGTAAAGGAAGAAACCTTGAGAGGAACCAGACTCAAAGGGGAACCTCATCCTCATATGGGTGACACCGGAGGGTGTGATTATAAATATACAGTCTGACAAATGTTTTATTGATGAGGAGACTTTGTGACTTCTGTTTTTATAGGTGAGCGAATTTTGACCGGTAAAAAGGTTTCAGTCTCAGGTGGCAAGTTCACTGCTCTGTAAAGATGGACTTCCAGCACCGAGCCGGTGGGAAGACCGGCAGCGGCGGTGTTGCATCGGCCTCCGAGAGCAACCGGGACCGTCGAGAACGCCTGCGCCAACTCGCTTTAGAAACCATAGACATCAACAAGGACCCTTACTTCATGAAAAACCATTTGGGTTCTTATGAGTGCAAGCTGTGTCTCACACTGCATAATAATGAGGTACGACCCGGAAAACAGAATTTGTTAATCTACTTCATTATATTTCATTTCATTATAGGGTCTGATTTAAATTGTCTTGATTCTTGACTGCTTTTTTAGGGAAGTTATCTGGCTCACACACAAGGAAAGAAGCACCAAACTAATTTGTAAGTATAATATTTTGAGGTACCTGTATACATCAAGTTTTTTCTGTTTACAATTTGCCTTTAATAAAGTATAAAGCATAAAGTAAAGTTTAAATTGCAGTTCTTAGTTAATAATTTGTTTGACATTTTCCAGTTTCATCAACTGTGGTGAAAGTTAATTCTTGCTCATTTTTGTTAACGTATATGTTTTAGCAACTATAAACCATCATTCCTTTACCCACTCTTTTTTTTGTATTGAATTATTATTGCAAATAGCTTGTCAGGTTACTGAGTAACGAGAAAGCTCGTCGTTCTGTCAGGAAGACTTTGCTGTGGTGGAAAACAGACTGTTATACACTGGAATCTATAAATGTTAATTCTCACTGAAAACTTCTCTGTATTTTCACCGGTTTTTCTTTTGCTACAGAACAAATGATTTTTTTAAAGTTTGTTTATTGTTAGTTTTGTTGTGGAGTGTCTGGCATATAATCCTCTCTTAATATGGAATCAGTAACACGTTAATATAACCCTGTGATGTGCAGCTAGCTAGTCACTGTTATAGAAAATTAATCAATACCATCTGATTGATTAGACTTGAGAATTCAGGAGAAGTGGTACAATATATATATATATATATATATATATATATATATATATATATATAATATATATATATATATATATATATATATATATATATATAGTAGTGAATTACAATTTACTGTTTGCCGATGAAAAACTGTTCTTTGTTTCATGTTTTCTCTTATACATTTGATTCTCAAACCACTTTATCCTCTACTAGAGCACGGAGAGCGGCTAAAGAGGCCAAAGAAGCTCCGGCCCAGCCAGCACCTGAAAAAGTAAAGGTGGAAGTGAAGAAGTTTGTAAAGATCGGGCGACCTGGCTACAAAGGTATAGAGGCTGAAGTTGTAATTAATTAATTAAGTATTAAACGAGTTGGTGTCTCTTCATGGACACATTTAGTTCCTTCTGTTTATTATTTCTTCTCCTATTACAGTAACGAAACAAAGGGATCCAGAGATTGGTCAGCAGAGTCTGCTCTTTCAGGTACTATAATTGATACTTATGTTTATAGACAACAAAATGTACCAATATTAATACCTGGAACTGTCATGGAAATCGTTATTTTTTTATTTTTAAATTTTTTTTTTTACTTAATTAATTAAATTTTTTGTGCTTAGATTGACTATCCTGAGATTGCCGAAGGAATTGGACCCAGACACCGCTTCATGTCTGCATACGAGCAACGGATTGAGCCTCCAGACCGTCGCTGGCAGTACCTGCTCCTGGCAGCCGAGCCTTATGAAACCATTGCTTTTAAGGTCTATTTCCAGTCACTAGAATTCCTTTTCGTCCGTATTATTTATTAAATGGATTTCATTTTTAGAATAAAAGTTAGACAGCTCACAACCTGGAATGGAGGTTATTGGGTCAAAATCACCATAATGTGTCTTTGAGACTTCGCAAAAAATATTATGTTGCAAAGTATAAAATACCAAAACAAACTGACGTAGCTTTAACTGAATATTACCTCAGGCTTTGATTCAATATCAGTTTCTATAAATAATAAGCTGTAATATGTAAATATATTATCAGTGTCAAAAACTACACACGTCCTCTCCTGCCATGTCATGTACCAGTCAGCAGTCAATATAAAAATCTGAAAGGTTTTATTTTAACTATTTCATAATAACAGGAGGGACATGTTAACCTTGACAACATCCATCTTCACACAGAATGTGATGAAAAGTAAGAAATATAAGTGTAGGTCCTTACTGTGTTTGCAGCAGATTTTTAAAGTCCACTGCAGAAAGACGAAATAGGGAAGGGGATGTCTGGGTACGTCAGTTACAATTACAGGGGAATGTGCAAAAAGTTTAATATCATTATGGAAAATATATCAAAATATATAAAACTATTTTTGTTCTAAAAACTAAACTATTTTGTTCGAAAAACCTGTTGAGATAAATAACGACACGTTATGTAAGTTATTCACTTTTTTGCATTTCCCAAGGCATTTATTTATAGATAAATTGAACTGTGTCTTATTAGATGTTAACAGTTGTATTCTTTACTTCGTCACATGGTCACAGGTCCCGAGCCGAGAGATAGACAAATCAGAAAGTCGCTTCTGGACTCACTGGAACAGAGAAACTAAACAAGTAAGAGTCTGGCAGTGTTTTTTTTTTGTTTTTTTTTTTTTGTTTTTTACCAGAGATGATGCTCAAGAAATAGTTATGTTCAATCCTGTTGCTTAGATATTAACTGCTTTTCTTGTTTCTCCTTCTAGTTTTTCCTTCAGTTCCATTTCAAAATGGAGAAGCTCCTGCCTCCGCCTGGTGGACAGACAGCTCCTGCCACCATCAAGCGCCCACCTCCTCTGATGACCGGCCATCATCCCACTGACTCCATGCCCCCACCACCACCAGGAGGAATTCCAGGGATGCCCCCTCCTCCACCCAACGCCCCTCCACAGATGCCCCATCCCTCTGGCTTGCCTCCTGGTGCTCTGCCACCTCATCTACGCCCACCATTACCTTCTGATGGAATTCCTTCACCAAACAATTAAGTGACGTTTAGGAGGATTTTTTTTTTTTTTTTGCCTTTACGTCGGTTTTGATGGGATTTTGTTCAGCAGGTGTTCTGTGAACTTTCCTGTGTAAATAAGAACAGTAGGTGTGTATACAGCAGTGTGTAATTGTTGGTATTTTTATAACCACACAGATCAGAGCAGCCACCTGTTCACTTGGAAACCCAAATGTTTCAGATTTCATGTCCAAGCTGTAATAACTGATTTCTGTCATTGTTTTGAGGTCTGCCTAGTCAGGTGCCTAAAGCTGGCCTACACCCCAAACTTCAAAATTTTTTTTTGTTTTTTGTTTTTAATGATTATTAAAATCGTTCATGTTTTCTCAAATGCTGGTGTTTTTGTTTATTTGTCTAATGCACGTCTTGTTCGGTCTGGCTATTGTAGGTTGCAGTCCTGTTGCTGTCTATTTAACACCTATGTGGATAGTGTACAGACGGTCATAACTGCACATATAGTCTTCCGTCTGATGTAAACATTATTCCTGCCATAGAAATAGTTTTGAGTAAGAATAGCACTAACATTTTGAAGGCTGGTTTCAATAACACATGCAGTCGATATCATAAAAAAAGAAACGAGGTTATGAGGAAATCCAATAGGAAATGGTTTATAGTCTATTCAGAATCTGTTACAAAGTTAGTTTTTGACAATTGGGAAATAATAGTATGAAAAGTCAATAGATGTGATCGTTGTTTCAATCAGTATAGATATTGTCTAGCAGTTTTTAAAGGTTGTATAACATGGAATATATAATGTGTTGTTGTTATACTGCTAACAGGTAAATATTGCCTAAAATTTACTAAGAATTGGAGATTAAGTGCTAAATCAGAGTCGCTCTAATATCGTTCCCCAACGTTCTATTCATTTCGGGTTTTATTTTAAGAGGCGTTCGGTTTTGTTTGTGTGCGTATCCATCGTGACCCTGCCCATATAAAACCGTTGCTGAAGATACTAAAGATGGAAAAAGTCGTCTTAAAAACATTCATTTCATAAATCGACTGTATTTATTTTCTATACAGTTTTCTTAGACAATGTCCTCTATCTACCAAAAAATAATAAATTCACTAAATAGCTCATATTTATGAATGCAAACTGGTAAATGTCAGTGCGTTGCAAATTGGTGTATTATATGAAACATGAGGATTTTAAATTGTTTTTTTATTGAATATTTTACATCCACATATCTGCTGCTTTTTAAAAAGACTGAAAGCTGATCTTTTGATCATCTGAAGATCTCAATCTACCACACAATCACAAATATATATACTGTATATATATATATATAAAAAGTATTTAATTAATTCCTCTAGTTTTATCTGTAAGCCACCACACTCATCTTTTCTGTCTTCAATGCATCATCTTGCTTTATATTTTTCTTCCATTTCTAAGTCCCTTTCTTCTTGCTCTCCTTCCTTATAAATTTGACCACCTTCTCTTCCTCTTCCTCTTTCTCTTCCTCTTTCGGATTCTTCTCTCCGAGTCTTTTCACTTTCTCTCTTGGTGCCTTCATTATCTCAGGACAATCCTTTTTGTCCTGTCTTTCTTTATGTCTCCGTGCTTTAAACCTGCCCTCCCTTCCCTTCAGAAGTTTCCTGTCTGGTATGGCTTTGTGTCTGAGACCACGAGTAGCTTTTTCTCGAGTCACCTTCTTTGAATTGCTTCGTCTGCTTCCTTCTTCATCGTCGTCATCGTCACCCAACCACCAGAGAAACGTGTCCCACAGCGATGTCTCAGGCTGGAAACAGGTTAACAAAATCAATGACCACATAAACACGGTCTTTAGGTTTAAATTAAATTGACTGACACTTGCTTGTCCGTCGATAAACAAACACGAAGTACGTTCTCAAATGAGAGAGATCATTGTGTGTAAAACTATTTTAGACTATTGAAATCATTTAGCTTGTTCTCTAGAAGGGTGCCAATATAATTATGAAATTGACTGTATATGTTTTTTAAAATATAAATTTTTAGTCTGGTTTACCAGACAACTTTTTTCCTGTTACATAACGCACATAAAGTTGGCCTAGATCCATAAAAATCACAAAATTGTATGTAGATTTTTCACTCATTTTTGGTTTCCATTTGTTTTCTGCTTTGTAATTGTGTCCCATAATTTAGTGCTTGCAGATTAAAAAACACAGCAGCTGTGTTTCTTTCTCTCTCTCTTTTTTTTTTTAAATACACAAGGATTTTTAAGACCTTTCATTAATGTATGTATTAAATAAGCATTAAAAACAAAAATGTTCAACTCTAGTTGCATGTATTTGTTTATTCAAATCATAGAAATGTCACTGACTTCAACATGTGTTTTAGATAAAATCTTGTGATTGCTGTACCTCAGGTGCCTGGACACGGTACTTCCTCACCGCAGTATGCCTGATGCTAAGCACAGTGCCTATGGGCTCTAGATCCGTCCCATCTTTGCGACCTCTTACAAACTCTATAAAAAAGGAATAACACTCGATGTCTTTAAAATCATCCTACATAACATATAGAAAGTAATTCCAAGCAGTTTGGTAGTTTACTAGCTATGCAAATGTATTCCTGAGAACAGTATTGGAAAAGACTCACACGAGCATGCCATGTAACAAACTAAAACAAGTCTGAGGAGTATAAGGGATTTCTTTGCAAGTGCTGTGTAAGCACATTGTAAGCACTGACCGTGTAGCCTCTGACACCCTGAAGTGAGCACCAGAATAGTGATGGCTACGAAGAGGCAGCGGTTAAGTGTCACTCCTTCCCATGGGACCTCGGTCTGGGCCACATTCTGAATGGACAATGACTTTCGTAATGATACTGTGAACAAGACGTGGCAAAAGAAAGTCTGATTATTGGTATACTGGCACTGTATATGGATAGTATAATTACTGACACAGTAAAAAATAATTGAAGAGACTAAATGTATTAAAAGTTTGACCAAAACTTTCTGAATTCTCTAGAATTCAGGTTCAAAACCAACCACAAATCATTTACATAATTTATTAAGATAATAATAACAATATTATTAAAAATAGTAGTATGATTATTATTATTATTATTATTATTATTAGTAGTAGTAGTAGTAGTGTTTTTGCTGGTGTATGTTTCTGTTACAGTCATTTAAATTGATTAATGAGCTCATACATTTATTATTATTATTATTATTATTATTATTATTATTATTATTATTGTTACAGTCAGTTATATTTATTAATAAGCTCTTATAATTATCGATCTGTTTGACTAATCCCTAACCTCAATATCTCTTGTCTTAAATGCCAATTTGGACTGTAATAAAAAGTTATTCTGACACCAATATATAGCCAGAATATTACGATTTACATTTTACTCTTTATATCAGTCTTATTAGAACAGTTAAACAGGATTACAGTCATAGTATAAATCTGGAGCGAGACTGAGGTGACTCTGGATGTACAAGATTGATATCCCTGCTCTGTAGAAAGACAAGTGTCCAGGTACAAGGTCGGTTATCAGTGAATCAGCAGCTGCCATTTGTATCATAGCTAAGTCGCTAAGGAACCCTACTTGCTTTCATGCATTAATAATAGCATTGTGAAATGAAAGGACTTACCGCCTCTTGAGACCGGAGCTTCACGTGGTAGAGACTTTGGGAGCTGCTGAATGACTAGAGGCTCCTGTAGAGAGCAGTTAAGTTAATAAATTGAGTTAACTGTCTCAACAGTCACAAATAGTTCAGAGAGAAATCAAATTACACCAAATGTCTCAATCAGCCAAGACAAGATTGGTACAACCTACAAGGCTAATTTAGCTAGCGAATAACTGTAACCCAGAAAGCACTCTGTGACTTGAACAGACCAGCTGATTTGGTTTAATACACTGTTACATATTGCAAACTATAAAACCTTACACTATAATATTATTACATGGCAGCCAACCAGAATACATTTAGCAGACTCCCTTATTCAGAGCGTCTTAAATTTTATACAACTCAGCAATTCAGGGTTGAGGGCCTTGCTCAGGGGCCCAGACATGGCAGCTTGATGGACCTGGGATTCAAACTCTAAGCTCAACCACATTCACACAGAATAAACAATTAATTGGTGCAATTTAGTATCATTCTACCTTTAACTTTAGCTTTTCTAGCTTTAAACAGTGGTCGAAATTGGAGCTTAAATTTCAAAATATTTTCTACTATTTTGCAAATATATTAGTATCACTATAGCTAATATTTCAAAGCTTATTTAAAAGCAAATATCGACAAATTTAGCCATGCAATTATAGAAAAGTTATTTGTTAGCTATGTTCTCTTAGCAGCCTTTACTTTTCTTACTATACCTTTACTTTAGTAGCCTTTACTCAGAAGTCAGTACTTTTCTCCCACATTTGACATGAAGGTAAATCAGGAAGTTTATTTTTTTTTATTCTGTGCCAGAACCACTGCTAGTTAGCACTGTCATTGTTTTGTTCAGTGCTAATATTTCTCCTTCTTTTAGCATTTGCAATGACATCCAAACTCACCTCTCTCATCCTTCTTTGTGGATACATTTCTGAAAAAGAAGGATTCAGAATAAATCCATAATTTGGGAAAGTCATTATATGAGGAAGTGAAAGCAAGATGCATGAGAGGGAAGAAGGGCTAACTTTAAAGCGTTTGTCATGCTAGCAGGTGTCTTGTTACTATTGCTCTGTGACTATGCTTCAGCATGTGTTCAGTGTTTGGTCATGGCCACTGTGATGCCACTATAATTAGACACACAGGTGGTTTCTAGGCCCTTAAATATCACTGCCGCTTTAAAGTCAGAGAAGATGAGCAGCTTTGTTTCCCTTGAACCTTCCAAAAGGACAAGTCCACTTTCCTGCTTAGACGTTTGACAGGAATTCAAGGTTATACTTCTGTTTGCTTCAGTTATCAAATACATGTTGCACAATTACTATTCAGTGCTAATTGCACCTTTTAATAGTGGCATAGAGAAAAGCAAATCTAGCAGATCTACCTGGTCTATGAGATTGTCTGGGAAGTTTTGGTTGAGGGACATTCTGTTGTTGCACTCCAAGCTCTTCCTCAAATGTCTCAAATGTGCTCTCGTCCATTGTGCACCTGACAAGAAAGAGGTTCATAGTTCATTTCGTTACAGTTTACAGTTAGCAAGGACGAACCGTCTAGTCAGATGTCAAATCACTTACTCCAAGTCTCTACAGTGCTACACAAAAAGTACAGATCAAATCCATACAGGTTTAACTAATTATATGTATGTATGGTGGCTTGGGAAAGCTCTTCACATGGTAAAAATATGACATTATTAATAAATATTGTTATGACAACTACAGGTTTTGCTGTAGTGAAATGTGTTTTTCTTCCACATGTATGGTTATAACATGTTAAACATGAATATAACATGAATAACATGAATAAACTTGAACAAAGGTTCTTTATGCAGACTGATATTCCGCCCTCTTACTACCCCGATCTGGGTTTGATCCCGGAAAAGGGAACCGACGGAGTCATTGGTTGTGCATAAGTCTCTATTAGTGTGAGATCAGTGCTGCTCCTAGTAAATGTGGCACGGCATCTTAAGCAAATCCAGCAAAATACTTTACATTGTTGTTTGCATACTAATAACAAGAGACATAGAATTTGGGTGATATGGCCAAATATATCACAATATTAGAAGATATTTTCACAATACAACATATGAGTTGCAATATTTCTATTGGATAAGGTACAACTTGGAACAACAATAATAACAATGAGCTGCTGTTTAAAAAAGGACAAAGAAGAAAGCTCTACCATCCAGTCAGCTTCTTTCTTTGAGAAAAATACAGAGTTGGTCATTGTTTTAAAAGTTCTCACACATGACCAAATGACACAATGGTGCAGTTCCTGAAATAGGACATGCGCAGAGCTCCAAACAGTGGCAAGGATGAGCTCAAAAACATTTCCTTCTGCCCCACATTATGAGGAAACTTTACCTTTTCCATAACTACATAAGCCTTACCTGACTAGGCATGAGGAGGAGTCACCAAGGAGTAACGGTCACCACAGGCTTTGGTGTCATGGTCCTTCTGAGGGACACACACGTCCCCAATCGCTCAAACGCACTCATTCACACGTCTCCTGCATGCCGTCTGACAGCCAAGAACAGGTGCAGAGGGATGAAAAAGCTAAAAGTCGGGAGGGCCAGGCTATAGAGGGAGGCTGCTAATGCTCCTACACTAGTGCTTCCTGGGGGGCAGAATAACCAGCAACAAGGGAATGGGCTTCAGCCAACGATGATGCCAATCAGATAGAAATAACCTGCATAAACCACATGTGCAGAATTAATTTGACAGTCACATACACTCACATGATCATATCCAGAATTGTTGGCACCTTTCACAGAAAAATGATACCATCCTTTCCGCTAAACTTAAACAAACATTTTAGAAACCTTTTTAAGATCTTTTGTTGTAAGAATCTAATATTGTTTTCTCTTAAGTCATATCAAAATGGCCCAAACCTTAACTTTTTATCCTAAGAAAAACTGCATCAACAGAAACCAGAAAATTAGTTTGCACATATGTAAAATCTCTTTATCATCCACTGACAGGATAACACTTTTTAACACAAATAGACAGACAATTCAGCTAATGGTTATAAAAATACAAAATCAGTGAATTCACATCAAGCAAAATCATTGTAATAATGAAAATATAACGATTTAAAAATAAGTATATCTCCTAGCCATATTAAGCATATTAACTCACGCTCTATTCATATATTACACACAAGTAAAATATATTCATACATATCAGATCCAATCACTGTATTCACATATGAACATATATTTTTTTCTAATATGTTCTATTTTATTTTCTTATATCTTATTTGTGTCTTATTTTTATTCTTTTACCTTATTTGTTGTTTTTTTTTAAACACATTTTAAAAACACATTTTTGGTTGCATACGATACTTAGAGGTTACTCTCTCTTATCAAAGTATTTTCAGAATAGTAAATAATTCTGAATTATTATTTTTTTCATAACATTTTTTCAGAAAGAAAATAACAGTGAAACATTATCAGTATCAGTATCAGTAAAACATTAAATGCACTGTACCGCTAGGGGTCGCTGCATCACAACTCAATTTCCCACTATGACGCTGATAACAGTATTTGAATATAAATGTCATATTTCATTATATCACATTTCTGTGGTTTACTTTCATCCATTCTGTACAACTGATTCTACTCCCAAACACACACTAAAACAATTTTTTTAGAGATGCCAATCAGCTTATCACATGAGTCTTAGAGGTGGCTAGCATTCAACTAGCAGTTGTGACAGAATCTGTGGCTGCGTGATGCAATGGAAATGTGTATAAAACAATGAATGTGTATATTCACTGCTGAAAAGATAAACAGCAATAATCCTTGTTTGTTCGGGATTGTGTTTAACTGCAAATGTGATTTTATTGTAGTGGATATATCTTTAAAATAACGCCATCATTACACTTGTCTAGTCTGCTAATAGCGCTAGCCTTAATAGTACTCTTGGTGTTATAAAGATATTTTCTGGTGAAACCGAATAAGAAGATGTCTCTTTCGTCTGTAAAATCATGAGCTGATGATTTAGCTTGACATAAAAGTCCTGTGGGATAAAAGGCACCTTTTTCTCTTTTTTTGCTCTGCCGCATGGGGGTTGTGTCTAATTTACTGACCTTTACTGATACACTTTGTTCTCTTTTGTGGCCTGGTTGTGATGTCTGGTGATGGAAAAGCTTTATGTTATGAATAAACCATAAATATTTCTAATAACAATATGTATAGTAGCTATATGGCAGTGCTGGTTGGAATATGAAAAGAATGGATAAAGTTGGCTAAGGCTCAGAGTATTTGAAGATGTCCTCTCTTTTACACATTATCCTGTCCTGTACAGACGACAAGGCTGTATGTGATATGCGGCTCATCTTAAAGCTTTCTGTCCTTAATGTTGCTGCTTGTGTGAGCTTGGTGTTGGCTAAGAAAGTGGGCTAACATAGCCACGGGCATCCCAGTGCTCTATAAACCCAGCACCAAAGGAGCAACGGTGCTAGTTCCTACAGCAAACCATATGAGGAATGAGGATCTGCTATTTCTCTGTATAGTATAAAGGACACGGAACGGAGAAGACGAAGAACACGATGAAGGACGTAATCGGCTAGAAAAGTTGCTGCACTCAAGGATATGAGAAAGAAGTTAAGTTTCCAGAATGATTTCTTAGCATGCGGATTCCACTGAGACACCTGCTGATGCTAATCGTGAATCTGTGGATCAGCATCGGTCGTCTGGCTGTTGAGCAGATGTGCAATGATTCGGTTCAGTAATAGTGATGCTTAGTAGGAGGAAAAATAGTTCTTGAGTCCTGTTGGTAATCTAATCAGATCAGGCTGTATGTCCGTGCAATTGTGTGTAGATGAGAATGAATTAACCAAATACAGTGATTCACAGTTCCAGGAAAAGTTGATAAAATGATGAGTGTCAGTTGCACCAAAAGGTGTCAGATCTTCATACCTAATGTGTAGCAATTATTTTTACGAACACACCAATATACGCTAGCTATTTGGGACATGAAAATAATCATCAACACGATGGTGTGCTTGCCTCCCAAAATTATTTTCCTATTATAGCAGGTCCTAAAGTGTTTAACATCTTATACCACTCCAATGTGCCATTGCTAGCAAAACAGCACATTATATATTTCATAGTTACATTTAATGCTACAAAACAAGCTAGTTTCTCTTTCTATAAATGATTTCACATTTCACAAACTAAGCAGCTTGTTAACGAAAAACCCTAAAACACAACATTCTCTACTAAGGCATGGTGGAAAACTAATATTTGGAAATAGTCTTGTTACTATAGAGCAATTTACTGTAGCAAAAAAATGAGATATTTGCTCAGCTATTGAGCTCAGCATCGCTCAGACTTGTTTGTCCAGCTCATCACACAGATTAAGGATTAAGATCTGGGGAATTTGGAAGCCAAGTCAACACCATGAACTCTTATGTTATATTTCTCAAACCATGATCTATTTTTGCAGTGTGACAGGGTGCAATATCCTGCCAAAAGAGGCCAGTACTATTAGGTGATTATACAGTATTGCCATGAAGGGGTGTTCTTAAGCTACAACAATATTTAAGTAGGTGATACTTGTCGAAATAACATCCACATAATTGCCAGAACCCAAGGAGTACATTTCTCAGAGCATCACACTGCCACTGCCAGCTTGTCTTATTCCCATAGTCCATCCTGGTGAATATCTTCTTCAGGTAAATGATGCACCTGTCCATGCGCATGATATAACAGAAAACACAATTCATCAGACCAGGCACCATTCTTTTATTGCTCCATAGTCGAGTTCTGATGCTCACATGCCCCTTGTAGGCACTTTTGATGGGGGACATGGGTTAGTATGGGTGCTCTGACCGGTCTGTGACTACACAGCCTGGTATACAGCATGCTACATGCACTGTATATTCTTGCACCTTTCTTTCAGAGCCAGCATGATTTGTTTCAGCAGTTTGTGCTATTGTAGCTTTTCTGTAGGATCAGAAGAGACAGGCTAACCTTCGCTCCCCACGTGCATCAGTGAGCCTTGTGCTACTATGACTCTGTTGCTGGTTCACTGGTTATTCTTTCTTGGACCAGTTTTGGTAGTTGCTTAGCATTGCATACAAGGAAGATGCATACCCAACAAGACCTGTTGTTTTAGATATACTCTGACCCAGTCATCTAACCACCACAATTTAGCCCTTGTCACAGTTGCTCAGATCCGTATGCTTGCCCATTTTCCTAATTCCAACACATCAGCTTTGAGATATGCCTTTTCACTTGTGTCCCACCCCTTGATCTGTCAGTGGTTTTAATGATATGACCGATTGGTTTGTATATGTATAGAACACACACACTGAGTAAAGACACACTGATCATTTAGTGTGCTATAACATGCTGTTCTGAGCTGAACTAACAGAACCTGGCTTAATCTCTTTCTCTCCCACGCTGCAGTAACAGCAGCTTTGATATTCTTTTAAGCGAATGCTGCTCACTCAGCTGCTGTGTACACAATTACAGCATTCAGAGGAAACTCACAGACAGGGGCAGCAAAGTAACCTGAGGCCTCTTGACAAGTTAATGCACAGGATACTGTGACCCAAGCAATTTTTGTTCTCTCAGAGCCCAGCAAATCTTCCCCCTCCAAAACCTTTTGGCAGCCAACATCTGGGCAGCTATGGGTTAATAATCTTCCTCAATGATTAACTACCTGCCCTCTGATAATCCAACCACGTGTACTGTATGTCTACCGATCATCAGCTCAGAGTAGAGAAATACACTTAAATCTGTACACTTTCGCTCTACTTTAGTAGAAACACCTGCTCATTTATTGGATTCCCTAACAGCCAATCAAATGACAAATGCGAAAAAATAAAATAAAAACAATCCAGATCCAAGTGAAGCACTCGTTGCTGTCAGTGACATTGACTGTCTTATGCTGCCAGGTATTAGGTATTTCTAAAACTCATTCTCTGTGTCTCTAGAGTTAAAAGAGAATGGTGCAAAAAACAAAAAACATCCAATAAGCCTGCGTGTGGAAGTAACAGGAACAAAGGACAGGAATCTGAGACTACAGTGGACAAAAACTCACTGAAATTGGACAGTTGGTGATTCCTAAAAAAGCAGTAAGAGACTTCTCTGCATTCCATTGTAGTCTTTATATATATTTTTCATTCATCAATACTTCATTTCTGGCCTTATTTTCACAGCCACATTTCAGGTTTTGACCTCTCCAAGGATTTGCTCATATCAACACCATAACCTGTCGAATAACTAGAATATCGAATAATTAATAATTCCATACAGAGCCTGCATGAGAAGACATCCAGCCATATTAGATGCTACTGTGATACAAATTTTTAATAAAATCTCCTGAATTATATGCTGGGCATTTATTTTAATCTCAAAAGTGAAAGTGGATATTTCCTAGATCAAAAAAATTCACATTGCCTTGTGTTGATTGGTTTATTTTGTTGTCCTATACATAGCGAGCCAACACCAGGAACATCCTGAAGGCAAGATAACAGTGTGGCCTGGATTGTTAATGATATTTTAAGGCTTTGTTAATATAGTGATTAAAGAGGATCATTCAGTTTTTAGAAAAAAATAATTGCACATTAAAAAACATTTTGTTTTAGGCCACAGATGACTATTAAATGTTCATTAAACATACTTTCTATACATAACCTGGATGATCTTTGTATAGATCCGTATCTGCGTTCATGCAGTAATGTTACTATTTATACTGTTTCTATATCCAGGTTTTTTTCTAGATCATTTTTTTCTCTCTAGCTCATTCACTTGTCTGTATGTTACCTTTCTGTCTGCTTGTTTTGTACAGTGTTTTGCACTTTTTGGTTAATAAGCTCAAACCTGCATTTACATCCAAGCCTATGTGATTCCTGACTGAAACAAAGGCTTACAGTAAGTGAAGGAGGGTGATTTCAAGTCAAGTAGCTTTTATCGTCATTTCAGCCATACTGTATATAACTGTAACTCCAGAACCATGGTGCTATATGAAACGACACAGAGCTAAGGACTGAAAACTAAAGCCACATAAAGTGCATTTAGTTTAACTGATTTCTTATTTCTGATCATTTCTGTTCAAGTGAAGGTAGAAAGTGAATCTACTGTAATATAAGTTTGTCATGCTCTCAAAAACCCTCAAACAAGGTGAAAGAATGACAGCAGAGTATGCCCTTGAGTTCTAAACACTAGGATCATGCTGAGGCTGTAACAAACTCTCAGAGCTGCTTTCTGTCAGGGACTTTGGAAAGATGTCATCGGTGAGTTAGTGTGCACAGATAGTCATCCATCACTAGAGTCTTTCATTAACTGTGTTATTTGTCTTGATAAACTGTTGATGGAGAAAAAAACAGGTCCCATCATTCAACACTCCTCCTTCCTTCAAGAACAGAATCAGTGCCATGACCGTGCGCAACTAGGTCATACTTGGCTTACTCTATCTAAACCAAAGGGGGTCTGCTATTACTATATTATCACTTCAGAGGCATGACCCATATCAATATACTGTTCCAAATTTGTCCTATAGTTTGTGAAGTTCCATGAGGTGGAAAGCACTTGCTGGCTTTGCTCAATGTGATAATATAACATTCAGACCTCAAGTCTGTCATTGCAGCACTCACCACTGGGGCAGCAGGAGACTTCGTAGATGAAGACCTGACTCACAAATAAAGACCCACTCTCACACACACTACAGACAATTTCTCCAGAGATGTCAATCAACCTACCATGCATGTCTTTGGACCGGGGGAGGAAGCCGGAGTACCCGGAGGAAACCCCAGAGGCACGGGAGAACATGCAAACTCCACATACAGAAGGTGGAGGCGGGAATCAAACCTCTAGCCCTGGACGTGTGAGGCAAACGTGCTAACCACTAAGCCACCGTGCCCCCTGAAGAAACCACACAACTCCTTAAATATCCAAGAACGTCCCTGCCTTCAGTCTCGAAATCTTCTAATCTACCGGTCAAGAAGGGAAATTCCTGTGGAAATTCCATAGTCACTATCGAATCCACATCCATATAAGGATTTTTAATTTGATCAGCTTCCCAGTATAATTTATCAAATTAACCTATTTAAGTATTAAGAAGTTGTATGGAAAGAGAAAACTTGTGCACTCCCACTCCAATATCCGTATGATTTCAGTATATATTTACTTTCAAACACTAACCACTTCATTTTCTAAAGCCCTTAAGCAAGGCTACATATGACACCAGCATCTGCTACCCTCATCATACAGTAGCAGAGAAAAAGGGATGTCTGCAGCCATGCATAGATTATCACGGTCTAGACCAGATCACTGTCAAAGAACATTATTCCTTCCCCTTAGTCCCAGTGGACCTAAACAGTAGATGTCAACACCAATTTTCACCAAGTATGATCTCAGAGCTGTCTAATTTGCATTCAAGACATGGAAAAGTGGAACACTACCTTCAGTACTGCCTCTGGCCACTGAATATTTGGTCATGCTGTATGGCTTTATCGATGCCCCTCAGACTTCCAGGCCTTCGCGGCTACTCGCATTCCCTAGAAGAAGATATTAAGCATGTCAAATGTGTCTTCTCAACACTCTTGTATAGACACCTCTTTTTGAAGGCTGAACCAGTCCCTAGAAAATCCTTTCAGAGCTACATCATAAGCAAGGTAGGTGTTCTCGTGCATGACTTAAACGTGTGCTCGGTCAGTGAGAGGCCTGTGTGTAGTCACATTGTAGCACTCAAACAAGTAAAGTTCACTTCCCTTGAACTTTTCCAGCAGGCAAACAACATCTACTGCCCAGTTTTGCCGTAGACGTCGATACGGCCTTGTAGTCCCACTCGGACATGTGCATGGTTTTTTGATGGTTTCCATTCAAAATAAAAACAGTACGCACGGAAATTGAATCACACTTCAAGAGAAAACATCACTGCTCCGCTACACACACTTAGCTATTAGGGAGGGAAAGCGGTTGAGTCGAGTTATTGCAGTATCATACTTAACCATATCTCTTAATTAAGTATTCAGCATCACTCTATGACACATGCAATGCCATGATCTTATGCCTTGTTTTTGTGTACGCACTATGTTCGTGTAAATGATCACAACAACGAGTCCACACAACTTCCATAAATTCATAGCCATGCTTCTAACCGGATATGACATACACTCATAAACGAAACAGATCTGTGAAACAACTAAAAGATAAAAACAATCCACTGCTTTAGTGTTTTACAAGGAAAACATTTTGTTCTTTGTTTAACATAATTCAGTCCAAGGTTTTGACACAGCTGGAGTTTTATGAAAATTTAATCACTGATATTTCTACAGATAAAACAAAAATGATATAGGAGCGCAATTAAATAATAAGATTATTAAGCAAACGCTACAATAAAAATCTAATTATTTTGCTAACAGCACACTCACAGGATGGGAATCAGGTGCGCGTGAAGGATACACTAGTAAATCCTGTAGAAAGAAGAGACTCATCAACTGTAAGACAAAGATAAGCTTTGTATTGAAATAAAAGTGAATTCAAGTGAGATGAGCTCAAGAGCTAGACATTTTCTAGTTAGATACAATTCGCTAATTATTGACGCTTACATACTTATTATTAATGATTGTTAACATGCTTTGAGTATAATTACAAATATTATTGTCAGATGTTGAAGGACATTTAAGGGGCAGTGTGTAAATCAGAAGGTCAAAAAAAGAGTTAATATTTCTTTGTTATTTCAGAAGATTTTCTCCAGATTTAAAGACTACACCATTGCAGGGTTTTGCCTTCCTCGTTGCCTATTAATGATGACCTCATTTATACCAAACGGTAAAAAACTTAAAACACTCAGGATGTGGGTGTTGTATCTGAAGGGAGAACAGATGAAACATAGAGCAGTGAAAATCACCAGGTCCTTTATTACATAATGGTGCTCTCAATGGTTTACCTGTCTACAGTGGGATGTGTGTTGGTTCAGATGGACAGCATGGGTGTTTGTACTCAACCCTCAGGCTACAATATTCTCACATTTCTGATCTATTGCAACAGCCTGTCATGCCTAACTGCCCACACACACATACACACACAGACACACACACACACACATGCACACAGATGTACATCAATCCAAAGCAAGCTGTATGTTTTTCATGTTTTTCAGGGAAGACAGGAAATAGACAGACCCACTCAAAAATGCATACATCCTTTGAGTCGGCATGCCAAAAAAAAAAGAAAACTTCTGCAAGTTGCTTGTCTGTTTAAAATTTTTATAAAGGACTTTGTACTATACAGGACATAGATGTAACCATGGCAACCTTAGCCATCAGCATTCTTTCTAAAGAGTTTTGAGGCTTTTCAGACCAAATCTAGTGTGTGTGTGTGTGCGTGTGTGTGTGTGCGTGTTGCTCACAAAAAGTGTGTGTCAAAAAGCTCAAAGGTTAAAGGACTTGACTATAAATAATTGAAGTGAGAGACAGAACATACAGTATACTGTAGCACTTAATATCAGGCAGTTTCACTAAAGCTAGTACCGTTACTTAAATACAGGATAATTCATATCATGTTAACTATTGTTAGTTGGTTTGAACCCGCTAATATATTTCCAGTTCAGAGAACTAGCTAGCTAGCATTACTAATTCACTGTAGACGAACCTGCTCTAATTTCTCTTTAAAAAATGGACTGTAAAGGAAATATGGGCTGAATTGCATTTTAAATTGCAACTAGCCCGCTAGTTTCCTCTGAGGTCTCTTAACTTATCAGCAAAGTTGAATTTTCCATACAATGTACTAACATGATAGTGACAGATACCAATTTGTTCACCTTAAAGACCAAACCATGAAAAACACATCAATTGTATTTGTGTGATTCCAGCTTGAGAAATCAATCTAGGATAAACAATAAATTAGCAAGTCAACATAGCTAGCGCTTTCCTAGTCGCTCAGTGTCTTTCAGACCATATTGGCTATGAAGAAAACCCCCTAGAAATAAAGTTGCCTTTTAGAATTTTGAAAATCAGATCATTTTTTTTATTACCTTGTTATGGTTTGATGATAAGTGAGTGAGCTTTGCAGATTAAACTAGTTTATGACATCAAGCTTATCAATAGAACACAAGCGCAGATAGCGGAGTAAGCAGAGTCAGAACATCAAATGAGCTATGAAGAGTGCCTCAAAGGTGGCCTACTTAACACAGAGCGTGCAAGACTATATTGTACTTTCTCCCAGAAAGCAAGTCAAACAATGACTTAGGAGAACTCCTAATCTTGCATATTAGATCTGATGGAACAAGAGCTTTAATGAGGGGCCCAGGGACCTACCATGGTGACAAGCTTCCTTCATCCTTGCAGCCTTTCATTAACTTGTAGTTTAATATCTACATTAATATCTACTGGCCTGTTAAAGCTGGCGCACGCTTAATCCTCAGAGGAGGAGAAGGAACTCGTATAACCCCAATTACTTTTTTTGCAGTGATGTGTGCTTCATCATAAGGTTTGCAATAAATATTGGGGTTTGAATCAGGTGACAGCGAGACCTCAGGCGACCTCTTTAAGTCACAACTGAAAAGTAAAGGGAAGTTTAGGAAGCAGTGTGATATGCTTCAGGTGCTCTTCCAGATATGGAGACAGAAAGGGAGATGGAAGTCGGTTTGGATTTATGAGATCCAGCTGCTGTTCTGAGTCATTCAGGTGCCTGGAGGAGTGTGAGTGTGTGAACATAGCTTCAAGCCGGTGCGTGATGTGACATTCTGTGCCCGAGCCAGGCTAGAATTGATGTGCTTGGCAGACGGATTGGCATGACTTTTGTCCTGCTTGGTGTGTGTGGTGTGGGAGAGAATGAATCAGATGGAATAAGAATAAATTGGACATGCGTGGGACAGCTAGCTTGATGAGAACAGGCTGACATTCAGTAATGACTGTCATTAAGAGTAGAGAGAGGGTGGCTCGGAAATCGGAGAAAATGGCAGAGGGGTCAGATTCCTTCATGAAACGGAAAAATAAAAAGGAGTCTTTTACTGCCACACAACAGAGGGCAAAGAAATGTCCTTTCTACAGATTTGAACTTAATGACTATTATTGTGCATTTCGATAAAAGCCTACGGCTTGAGATTGTAGATACTTTCTAATGCTTCATGTTTCCATGTTGGCACCAGGTTTTTACTTTTAAAGTGACTTCTCCAGTCAATATTACAATAGTCATTTATGTATATTGATGGAAAAGAAAATTGGCTTCACATTACAGCTGTTCGTTTATTTTACCCACCCAAGAGACATTTTATTCCTGCTCTAAAAAAGATGCTATTATCCCCAGAAGAATAGAGTGCATTACAAGCCTTGGTGTTGAGAAAAAAATAAGCTCAGTTATGAGAACGTGAAACATGACCTAGAGACAAAATCTGACAGCAGACAAACAGAGCAGAGCAATATGACAGTCACAGAGATGAAAGTGTTGCATTTGAAAGACCCCAGCAGAGAAAAATCCTTAGCTTGCTCTCTGTGGGTCGGAGACGTGAGTGTCTGTGTGTCTGTGCGTTATAAGGCAACGTGACCGGTTTGAAAATCACGTTCCACACAGTCGCACACAGTGTGTGGGGAGATCTGAGTGTTGCAAATGCAGTGTATTCCTCTGTGGTTGACTTTTCTCCAGCAGGACTTAAATTGTGTCTAGATCAACAGGACTCTGACCGAGGTATAGGCTAGGAGTTGTTAGATTGTCTTATCAACCTTAAAAAAAGACAACAGGCAACTTTCTTACCACCGCCATGCGCAGATGATGTTATGAGCGAGAAATGCCAAAGCTCATTTCCGTGACTGCGCCTCAGTCAAGATGAGAACTGAAGGAAATCAACAAACCATCTCAGAATAACCAAAAGCCCAGCTGTGACCACCATCATGAAGGGACAGCGCTTGTTCTTTCCATCTGTGTCAAATGAATGATACAGCAATGCTTGCCAAGTGTTTAGAACTGAGACCAAGACACAAAAACACACTTGTAGTTGCAGTCGGTGTTTTAGTAAAAATACAGTGATCTAAATATGAATAAAAATGACAACTATAGATCATAGGTATTCATGGTTATATGTAAAAGTACAGATACATAAATTCCTTGCTTGCAAAGGTCCAGATAATCAACTAACATGACTAAATGTGTGGGGCACGGTGGCTTAGTGGTTAGCACGTTTGCTTCACACGTCCAGGGTTGGGGGGTCGATTTCCGCCTCCGCCTTGTGTGTGTGGAGTTTGCATGTTCTCCCTGTGCCTCGGGGGTTTCCTCTGGGTACTCCGGATTCCTCCCCTGGTCCAAAAACATGCATGGTAGGTTGATTGGCATCTCTGGAAAAATTGTCCCTAGTGTGTGAGTGAACGAGTGTGTGTGTGTGCCCTACGATGGGTTGGCACTCCGTCCAGGGTGTATCCTGCCTTGATGCCCAATGATCCCTGAGAAAGGCACAGGCTCCCCGTGACCGGAGAAGTTCGGATAAGCGGTAGAAAATGAATGAATGAATAATTTCATGCCATTATTCTATGCAACATTTCATTGATTGCTTATCAATCTGATGTAAGAGAAAACTGGAGTTTTGTCGTGGTGTAAATAAGTAAATATCAAAACCAAGTGTTGTCAGGTTTTGGTCTGTCATCACATGACTAAATGTAGTACCAATTATTTCCATTTTGACCAAACCATTGTTTGTCCATTAATTGTTTTCCTAAAAGCTGCATGTCACTGGTTTTCTAATCAGACAAGAGAATGTAAATAAATAGAAAAATATCTAGAGTTAGCAGCGTCAGTAAGGGAGGGCTTAATCTATCTTCTGTCAATCACAGTGCCAGTACCTAATCACTACTGTATGTAATACTATTCTTCTATATGTAGAAGAGCTCTTATCTGAGTGTGTTACATTGCCCAGTGTTGTAGTAAGTATCATGCATAGAATATGTCTAGAAAGTAGCACACCTCAACCTTCACCCTGTCCAGTTAGTAGATGTTGCCTGATAGGGGAGAGCTGAATGATGGATGGACGTTTTGTGAAGAATCTGCGGAAGTCTTCGGAGACCTTTTCTGAACAAATGTAGCTATTCTCGGGTCTGATAAACTGCCTTCAGCTAAATCATTGACATAAATGCATGTGATTAGATAAGCTACATTAGCAGATCTACTACAGAAGTCAAGTTGGTGCAAAACTGGAATCGCCGAGTTGCCGCCAGGTTTTATTTTTGTTTGCCACAGAGTTTTTCAAATATTCTGTTCAGTCTGCTGAGTGCACATCTGGACTGTGGTTCACATGAGAAACCATGCTGATGGGTGCAAGTTCATGAATACTGCAGTGACATCAACATAGCCTTATAAACGAGAATTTAAAGAATTCACACTACAGAACTGAAAAAGTGAATGGAGACGACTGCACGAAGGCCAAGAGATGGTGTTAAGAGGGAAATATTTTATAACATCCTTTGAATGAAATCCAATAAACTTTCTTACAAACTCCTATGTGTAAAAAATAACATTAGAATGATTGCAATTTTTTAGACCAAGTGGAATAAGCTCTAAAGGTTAGAGTATAAATGGGTATTTTTATAATATGATAGATGATGCTTTGGCTTGATACCGTTTTGGAAGTTGGTTGATACTTTTTCATTCTGGGGCAAATGTGTGTGAACAGACTCCAGGTTAGTGTTGCCAGCTTGTGCTTTCCCTTCCAGTTGGGCTATATTCAATCAATAACCTTGTCCTTGTAGACTTGGTCTGCTTTTGTTCATTATTTATTTGTTGCTGTTGGGTTTAACATTAATTTGGTCCAAACCCTACTTTAATAGTGAGCTGGATGGTTGTTAATCCAATCTGGAATCCCTGCTTATGTGCTTCGACCACAATGTCAAGAGCAATCTCTCTCATTCTCTCTTTCTCTGCCTCTCTCTGTCTCTCGCTTGCTCGCTCACTCGATAATAACAGCACTCATTTCCTACTCTCCAACCTTTCTGCCACTTCATCACTCTCCCACATCTCTTGGCCAGAAACAGTGACTAAATAAACAAAATGCAGAACATTTTAAACCAAAGTTAATATAGGAATTCAGGAATAATGTATACTGGACAAAAATATTGCAAAACAAACTGCACTTTTAAAAAAAAAAAAAGAGAGAGAAGAGAGAAAAGAAATTTTCAGGCTCTTTACTGTACATATCAATTAAATCCATAGACACTGTCTCACAACTAGGTTGTGACTCTAAGCTGCTCTCACTCAGTCGCTGATCTTTTGGACCTGAATAAAAGAAACCTGCGGAGCGTTGAACTCTTTGTAATGTTGATTATAGGAGATTACAGTATAATTATTTGTGTATCAATCTATGCTTATTGCAAAAAAAATGCCATATTTGGTGACACTTTTAAATACCGAGAGTGAGGCAAACTCATAGTATCGTAAGATTAGTAGATTTGTAGCCTGATTACATTTCAAACTGTTTGTCCTTTAATCTTCAAGGCCCTTCAAAATATCACAAAGCTTAACAGGATGTTGGGAAAAAGACCGTAAACCTAAGCTGTTAGAAAAATATATGCAGGTTTTTTGTTCCCAGGAAAAAAAGTACTTACAGAGGCAGCATGATGGATTTTTATTGAAGTGCACAAAAGCATTGATGTTTTACAAGCTGGCACAGTTGCGCGTTGGTTAATGATGCTGCCACTGTGGTTCTAACTCACCGCGTTGATCCAAAGAATGGGTTGTTGTACGTGTGAAGCTTTTTAATTTTCTCCCTGCATCCGTGTTAATTTCTCCAGGTTCTCTAGTTACATCACACCTTCCAGAAATCATTCATGATTTCATGGTTTGAATTATTTCATGGTACACAGTCATTCATGGTTTGGCTAGTCTAAACAGCGCATACTGTAGAAAACTACTCTGTTAATAAGTGTGTGAGGAAGACTAGCATACTAATCCAGGGTGTATTTTCACCTCACAGCCAGTGTTACTGGGATTTACCACAGCTATGTCCAGCATAAGGTTACGGAAGATGCACGAATGAGTCAATGTGTTGTAGATAATAAAATGACAAGAGAAAAAAACTTGACAATGTGGCACTCATGGCCCAAAATAAATTTCATGATATTTTTTGACATAAAAGTGAAAACAAACATTTCCTTTTACTTTATGTGCATAAGAAATAAAAATATGTTGTCTTCCTATTTCTGTGTACTATTATTTGTTATTTGGTCATGAAAGCAATGCATTGTAGGTACAGTATGTTATTGAACGCTTTGCCTTCACACTTTATGAGACATTTTGGACTTTATTTGATGTGACTTTGGCGTATGACCGAGTTAATCATCACATTATTATAAAACGTTTATAATCCTCTCCTGGTCAGCTCATTAGTGAAGAATGAAGGTGCCTCATTTAGCACGCTTCACTTCCTCGTGCCTTCAAAGCTTCCTTTGATGTGCACGTGGCTGGCTGCAGCAGCGGACGCAGGGAAGAGCCGTGAACGCGTTTGCTGCATTTCCGTGACCTTGGCGGCCGTTTTACCTCTTGGTAGAGATGTCGGCGTGCATATTAAGTCAGGCGCGTGCCTATATTGTCCGAGGAGAGAACTCGTGGACCACTTATCAACTGGTCAATTACAGGCATTAGCGACCCTGACAGCAGTCTGATGCACTGCTCTGAGGTGCACACATGAATAAATGGTAATTAATACATACAGCCCTCTTGAGAGTGCGATGCAGTCTCGTGGCAAATTGCACCATCAGTAAGCTCGCGTGCTTTCACTCGCGGCTTTCCCAAGGTGCTTACTGATTAATTATGATTAACTGAATTTTAGGTATAAATCTTCATCATTATTATGTATGTTATAACATTTTCAGAAATAGTCTCAAAACAGTCGTTGTAGTCTATTTAAGGATGAAAATTTTGCCAGTTTTCCAGTAATCTGACAGCAAACATACACCAGAGGCTGCAGACTGGGGTCAGTTATTAACGCGGCTACTTCCTCCAATCAGCAATAAGCTACAGTGATGACGTCACGTTAGAGTTAAAATGGCGGCCACTGTAGCGAGAACATTCTGTGGAACTTTTGTCGACTTTGGCATACAAAATGACAAACAAAATCCTATGCCAGTATGCGTAGTATAGACAACTTGCAGTGCACACACTAGGTAAACTGCGACAACATACGTTATAATAGGTGAAGGTGAAGGTGAAGGTGAGGAGCGAGAGAAAATCTAAGAGCACACCATAAGGTTAATGACAATGGGTTCCTGTGGTCTAATTCTTCACAATTTTGACAGATTGTATAAACAAAAATGATCAACTGAACACATTATGATCTCGTTGAGTTGAATATGGGATCACCTATAACAGTCCTACCGATCCAGGTACTTAAGATATATAACCAATCAAACATGACACAAACAATGCTCACGGAGATGCCACCAAGACGTCTAGACCTATTTGTTACTAATTTGTAATGTGATCCTTTAAATGGGAAGGAAACTACTGAAAAAAATCTGTTGTGTCCTTGATCCTATTTGGATCAATTCCATAATCTAACCTGTTCTTCAACTGTAAACATTTAGCTACTTGTATTTAAGATACCACGCAGAGGAATCACAAAATACAAAAAATAATGCTCTTTGATATTTTTTTCTTCCCAACAAGGACAGAGCTCATATGATTGATGTGTTTAAGCATCATGCAGGGCCCAAAATATATGCATCTAATTAAAGAAAGTCATCTGTCTCAAACTTTGTGCAACTTTCTGATGATCGGAGTTCACATACATTTGGTGATATTGTGTAGATTTTGCTGCATGTTTGAATGCAGATCTTTGTCATACTGAAAGTATTCATGGTTTAGGGTCGGTATATGTAAGCCAGAAACATCATAAAATAAAATATCATCAAAATTATAATTAGGCAAAATGCATCAAAATTCACTGTGAATCTAAATTCACAATTAAATCAGAATTCACTGTTAATATTTTCACATTTGTGCTGAATCAGTTACCCAAGGAACCTTCACTTCATTTAATAATGTATTAAAATGTCCCTTAAGAAAACGTCGAGCGTTCGTCTAATAGAAATGGTCAAGGAAAAGACAGCAAGGACATGTTCAAACACAAGAGCAATTCAGCTGAGCTATTTTTAACTGACAGACCATTAATGTGAGATGTTGGCTGAGTTTGTTTTTATCCTTCCTTGGGCTACAGTTTACACGTTCACATGGTTTATAAGGGCAGACTCCATTAACTTTTTCCACCCCTTATATCAAATCTGCCCATTTCTACAGCCACCTCTCCCCCCTCTCTTCCTCTCTGCTTTTTCTCATGTTTTTTATCTCTTTCTCTCCTTACTTCATCTATTCCCTCAGGAGATCTTTTATATCCTCTCTCTTTCTCAATAATCGATAGCCCATTTCACCCCATCACAGCTTTCACTTTATTGATAAATTCGCCAGTTTAGTGCCACTCCGCTGGCTGTCAGTCAAACCTGTGAGTCTCAGTGGATGTTTATGTCAGATGAATTCCTGTACTGCAGGATCTTCTGTACTTGATCTGAGACATCAGTTTAAGTTTCCCTGCTCGTTTAGATTAGTTCAATGGTTGGTGTAAGGGTGGCTTGACTTTTACACATAACAGGTTAATGAAAGAGCCTGGAAGTCTGCTACCTCTCACTGTGGGGAAAAAAAAAAAAGAAAACAGGGTTACTCTCTATTTTTAGATGCGAAGCACTTACTGAATCTCACTCAGTTGTCTCCTCATTTGCATAGATTCCAGGAGGGAGAAGTTGCTAGGTCTCCAAAAACGAGACTGTATAATTTAACCACGGCCTAAAATCGAATATAGTATTGCTTAAAAAATTTAAATACCATAAACTTTTGACAAAATCCCAAAAGAATTACCTACTAATATGTTTTACCCCATCTCTGTTCTCTCTTAAACTCTTCCTTATTATGTCCATTGTTAAAACATTGTTAAAAGTACTATACAAATAAAATATGATGAATTAAATTGCATGACATATTACAGTTTCATTTGACACTAAGCCAGCTTATGAGTTATCAAAATGACTGATTACTCCCTGACCCTATTTATTAAATTGTTTGTTCTGATAAATATTGGGTCCTGATATTATCAGATATTTGTCTGGTTTCCTCTTACTTGAAAGCGAACTCTTTATCATTGCTTAAAATAAATATATTTACATTCAGCTTCAGTGCAATGAAATAGTTTCCTCTATTTAATAATAATAATAATAATAATAATAATAATAATAATAATAATAATAATAATAATAATAATAATAATAATAACAACTCTCATGGACAGATTTATAGAAATAAATCTAAGTTCTGCTTAACGTAACTCTATAGCCTTGAGCTGGATGTGTAGATGAATGGTCACTTTTGGTTTCCCAGCAGTCACTGGTATGTACCAGTTTAAATGAGATCACAGATCATACAAGTGAGTACTAGACAGTCCAGCTAGTGTAAACAGACAGTATAATATATAATATCAGAAAAACATTGAACCTGGACAGTAACAATTTGTTCATCACAAACCACATGAAGTGAAACTGACAGATTCATATACTGTATATTGCTTTGCTTTCATATAGATTCACTCTTGACCGGTTGATTTTTTTTTACATTTCCAAGCACTCAGTTGCTCTGCTTATTGTTTTGTTATCGGTTTCCTCCGGTACCAGCACTCAAGCCATGAAGGAATACCTGCGAACCGGGAGCCGTTCTTGTATATAAGAAGCTTTTAGCCATGGAGGCCAGCATGAGACTTATACAAGTGGTGCCATTTGCTTTTGAAGGCCTTTTTCACTCCATATATCGATAAATCATTGTCTCTACTTCGAACGTAATAACATTTTCTCTGCAAAACCTGAAACAGGAAGTAATGAGACAAGATTAATCAATCGTCTTACTCAGCATGCAGTAGTAAGAGTAAACAGCTTGCAGACAGAATTCATCCCTTAAGATTCCCTTAAAAATGTATTTAGATTCCTGTTATAATAGTAGCTATAATTGTGTATAATGGCATCACTTAGAAATTATGATAGTGTAGAAATTAAAAATACCTTAAATATAGTAAAGATCCTCTATTCCTATTACTGTATAGGGTTATTAAGCCTATTTTGGGGCA
The DNA here is from genome assembly GCF_022655615.1 of Tachysurus fulvidraco. NCBI lineage: Eukaryota > Metazoa > Chordata > Actinopteri > Siluriformes > Bagridae > Tachysurus > Tachysurus fulvidraco. The sequence goes on along the minus strand of NC_062539.1, from coordinate 5,568,242 downwards.
TATTTTACTATTTTTAAGCTGTACATTTTCTAGTGCATGCAATTTATGCATACAATATAATGCCGGGGGGCACGGTGGCTTAGTGGTTAGCACGTTCGCCTCACACGTCTCGGGTCAGGGTTCGATTCCCACCTACACCTTGTGTGTGTGTGTGGAGTTTGCATCTCCTCCGCGTGCCTCGGGGGTTTCCTCCGGGTACTCCGGTTTCCTCCAAAGACATGCATGGTAAGTTGATTGGCATCTCTAGGAAATTGTCTGTAGTGTGTGAGTGAATGAGAGTGTGTGTGTGCCCTGCGATGGGTTGGCACTCTGTCCAGGGTGTATCCTGCCTGATGATGCCCGAGATGCCACAGGCGCCACAGGCTCCCCGTGACCCGAGGTAGTTCGGATAAAAGCGGTAGAAAATGAATGAATGAATGAATTTAAGGCTTCATTGTCTCATATCTGGTATCTATGCACTTAGAAATGGAAATAGTAGGTACATTTGTCTAGATTAAAGATAGTAACATTTGCTTAAAAGATGCCATTTTTACTGAACCCACCATCTCTTGTCCTTGAAGAAGGTTTGATATCATGTGGTCCTAAATGTTCCTCACTTTCATATGCACCACGCTTGCTTTGCTATTCTGATTTCTTTTCAACCTATTCACACCATTTTCCCTACCGATGTGATTGACAGCACAGGACTGGAGGGCTTTGTACGTGTATATGAGATTGTGTGTGCAGTGTTGATGGAATATATATCATGCACATATCATTGTACGTGCAGCTACTGTCAAAGATTTTCTATCATAACGAGAGAATTAAAAGAAGTTTATGATGTTTAAGAGAAAGATGGACAATCTAAAGTGTGTGTGTGTGTGTGTGTGTGTGTGTGTGTGTGTGTGTGTGTGTGTGCGTGTGTGTGAGTGTGTGTACTAAGCATCACTCAATCAGGTGGAGTATCTGATGCCAAGATAGTGATAGGATTTTGCGTCTCTTCTGACACCACAATCCTTCAATACCTAACAGGAGGACAGTGAGATGGCTGATCCTTGCTCCATCTGCCACTCCACACACACACACACACACACACACACACACACACACACACACACACACACACACACACACACACACACACACACACACACACACACACACAGACTGTTTGCTGCTCGACTAACAGAGCGTTTAGCGGTACAGGGTTGTGAGTGAGAGAATGGCTTTGAAATGTCAGGTGTGCCACAGACGATGTCCAAAGGCCATTAAAACTGACATTATCTTTCACAAGGAGGGAGAGAGACAGAGAGAGAGAGAGAGAGAGAGAGAGAAATTGAGGCAGTTGAAAGGCAAGCAAAAAAAGATGTTTCCACAGGGACAGTCCTTGGCCTAGTCAGTAGGGGCTATCTAGGGCTTGGTGCCATTTTACAAACCATACAGTGTTGGACTGAACTAGAAGTTTCCCGACCAATCTCACACTCTCGACCAATCCCACTTGAGGGTTCAGAGTAATCCCACCAAGTTTGATCAATCTCATCTGATCCTGCAGGTCTTATTGTTTGCACCTGCCTGCAATATTTCCTGATGAGCTTAGTCAGTTCTTTCTCTCCAAATACAGACTAAATAGTAGCAGTGATCGTGATCTGAATGCAAGCAGCAAACATGTCACTTGCTACCATGCATATAATGTTCGTCTCTTTATGCCTTATGCCAACATCATGCCAACAAACCACTGGCTGAAAGTCTGATGCATATGGCACAAAAGATTTGACACTTCAGTTACGAATTTGTCATCTCCTTGCTTGGTTTCTTGAGGATTTCAGAGAAACGCATATCATGTTTTTAACGGTTCACCTGAAAAAATTCACCTTCCAACATGGAAGAAGGAAGCCAGTGTGTTTATGACCATGACTGGAATGATGTTAAGTTCAAGGTACTGACTCATTCATCTGCACAACCTTCTTAAATGAATGATCTATGGTTGCATGCCGGTCTGTTTTCATAGGGACATCGATTCTGAACAAAACACACTGTGATTGGTTGCTTTACATTCAAATCAATTCAATATCATATTATAAAAAGATCATTATAACACAAAAGAAAATCAAGATTAATATTAGAAAAAACTCACTTAGATGGAAGAGGAACCAGACTTAAAAGGGAACCTCATCCTCATTTGGGTGACACTGGAAGGCGTGATTTTAAATGTACGGTACGGCAATTGTCCTCAAAGACCACATGTAGTTGCCATCTTATCTTAGAATGTCCAAATTCTTCATGAAGAAGTGGAATCCAACTGGAGCCGGTACATCTTTAAATGCCTCAGGATCCTCACAGGGTTGTCAAGTTCACCGTGATGGCAGGATAAAAAACTGGTGGTGGAGCCGGACTGATTTCAACTGGACCTCCGAGGTTGAGGATGCAAATCAAAAGGCTTCCTAACATTTTCTCTCTTTGGTGCACTTAGAGAAGAGTCATTTGTCCTGCATTTCCAGACTAACAGGCTATTCTAACTCTGAAAGCCAGACAATGCTCCTGTCTTCTGTTTGCTTTATGATGTACCAATAACAAGCAGTAAAGCTGGAGGTATTTGCATTAGGGCTCTGGGTGATAATGATAGAGATGGGAAATGTATCAGATCATCACAGATGAATTACCGACATCTGCCTTAATATTCAGATCCTTGCTTCACCACTTTATCGGCTTATTACAATATCTCCTGTGTATATGTTCTTGCTGTTTTGTCTTACTTTCTCTTTAGCGTGCCTCTTGGCCATTATTTTCACACTCCCTTTTTTCTTTTGATATTTTTTTCTATTTCTTTTGTCTTTCCCCCTCCAACATCGCTTGTCTTTTCCCTCACAACAACCAACGAACCAGCCAGCCAGCCACCTACCCACAAGCAGCCTTCCTGAGTCTGAGTGCTCTTTTCAGCTAGTTGGCTCCTGACTGTTGATTGAGGATAATTACACCGATTTGATGGCAGCTTTTCAGAATTCTCTGCTTGCTGAGCAGTCAGCCCACACGCCTAACGTGACCGGTCACGGAAAGGCGCTTTCACAATGCTACCTTGTTTTTTTTTCTTTCTTTCTTTCCTTTCTTTCTTTTTTTTTTTAAATTGCACATCCATATGACAGGCTACAATTCTCATCTGCGATAAGTGCATTCTTCCTGAAAGATTTTTTGTAGTTGTGCTTTGGATGGTGTGAATTGGATTAGCTGCAAGTGCAAATAACAGCTGGGTATTTGTTTTTGCTCATGGCATGTCAAAGGTGTTAGAAAATAATTTAGTCTCAAGTACCTTTGTGGCATTAAAGCCAAACTTTTACTTTCTATAAGATTTCATATTTATAAAATGCCTCATGAAACCTTGGTGCATACAACACTGACTTTTTTTTATATGGATTGTAGAACTTTCTCACCTCCTGATGCAGTTCCTAATGCATACATTCTACTTTTTTTTTTCATTTTAAACCAGAAATATATTCTAAAGCCTTCAGCTCTGTTCTGTTTAACATGTTCTTGTAATTAGTGTGAGATCTGCCAGTGAGAAATCTTTTATCTTCTCTCACTGTGGCTGTGACCTAGTAATAACCTAGTGTTTTTTCAATGACCAGAGTCTGACCTCTGCACCAGGGCAGATCCTCTCAGAGAAAAACACAATATCTGAACGATCTGAGTGTCTGAGTCTGTGTGTTTGTGCGTGTGTGTGTGTGTGTGTGTGTGTGTGTGTGTGTGTGAGAGAGAGAGAGAACCCACACACTGGATTGACAGCTCCTACAATCACCCCTCTGGCCTACACACAAACATACACACACGACTTCAGAGCTGAAAATGTGCTGGCACGTGGGTGGTGAATTCTAAGTGAACGTAAACAGCGAGTGGGCAGCAGCTCTGATTGACATCATTTGCTGTGTGATTTTGAAGCCCTTACCCATGTACTAGGGACCATCTCAACAACATAAAAGAATAACCTAACAGTTTTCCCCCCACAACCTATATGGTATAGGTTACCTAAACATTACCTAATGTTACCTAATTATCTAAACATGATGAGATATTTAATGCAGTGTCTCGGCTAACCATTTCTTCTGCATTATTACGCTTTGTTTGTTGTGTAGTAGTGGAATGAACGTACTTAGTTAAGTAGAAATAGTGCTACTGTACTAATAATTCACTTGTTATATGTCTGCAGTTGACAATCTGGAAATGTTTCATTTTCTAGTTAAGTGAGTTGTCAACAGCATAAAGAAAGGTAATGTTAGCAAGCTAACAAATATCTTGCTCATTAGCTAGCTTGTGTTAATTCCTACACTTGTCTAGGTACATATTTAATCTAACAAATAAGCCCCTTACACTCACTCACTCTCATTTCCTACCGCTTATCCGAACGGGGAGCCTCGGGCGTCATCGTGCATCAAGGTAGGATACACCCTGGACGGAGTGCCAACCCATCACAGGGCACACACACACTCATTCACTCACACACACACACACACACACACACTACGGACAATTTTTCCAGAGATGCCAATCAACCTACCATGCATGTCTTTGGACTGGGGGAGGAAACCGGAGTACCCGGAGGAAACCCCCGAGGCACGGGGAGAACATGCAAACTCCGCACATAAAAGGCGGAGGCGGGAATCGAACCCCCAACCCTGGAGGTGTGAGGCGAACGTGCTAACCACTAAGCCACCGTGCCCCACCTAGCCCCTTACACATTATCCTAAATGTTACCTGTATATTACAAAACTATCGATCACTACTGCATGACATCTTAAGTTTAATACAAAGCTGAAACATGAAACAATGGTTGCTGCAATGGTTGGAGCAGTGAAATTGAGTTGAGCTGTGAAATGCCAGCATCTATATGGGATTTGTTTTACATAATTAGCAGATCATTATCATGCTGTTTCCTTTAAAGCTTCCAGAACAGAAGATACCTGATAAATTGGACCGAGGAAGCTCTTCTGTCACCACTGTATCAGATATTGCTGCTGCTGACTAAAGTATTTGTCACTTGTGTGTAAATTTTTAGCAGGAGACTGTTGTTTTTCCCATCTATTGATCCATTTTCGTTAACTCTTACCCCTGTGTAGGGGTACAGTCTCTTAGTTCACCCATGAAGACAACATTGAGTTGTCTAGATGAGAAACGCAAACAATTGTGAAGATAAAAAAAAGGGAAAATCGAGCGAAAAAGTTATTTTCTATTCCTGTGTACATGTCTGTCTAGCTATATCACCTCTAAAGTTTCCTATTAAGAATTTTAACCTCGTTATTATAAAGTTTCGACATATTCTTCTACAGTATAGTTCTTATAACTACAGACAATGAGCTTCCCTTGTTATGCGTCTCAACCAGATGTAGAGTCACAGTGTTGTAAATTCACTCCCAAATGAGAAAAGAAAGAATACTGAGTTAAAGATTTCATTCTGACTGTGGTGCCGGAGCATTGTGGACATTTTGACAGCTGATTACAAGCTGATCCGGTTTGCTGTTTTGGCAGTTAGCTGTCCTACGACTGCACGGCTTTCACAGCGTTAAGAAATCACACTTAGCTAGAAAGGTTTTAGTCACCATTAAACATCCTGACTGGTAAACTTCTCTGACTTGATCAATGAAGGAAGCAAGCCAAATCAAGTTAATAAAGATAATAAAGCATTTCTGTGTTTTATTTACAGTGTACAGTGTTTCGGTGTGTGTGTGTGTGTGTGTGTGTTTTTCAAACTGACATATCAAAGCATGTTATAGGCTGAAAAAAGCACACATGACCTGACCTGAAAGTCCCATTAACACAGTATGTTCGTAATAAACAGAAAAAGCAGAAGTATAATAAGCCTGTATTTTGTAACATACACACTTTATTAAGAAATGCCAACGTATCCATTTCTGATATTGTTTTAATTTTAACTCTTCACATATTAACAAAAGAAATCAACAAAATGAGTATTTCAACTGAGGAAAATGTTAGGACACTTTGTGTCCTAATAAATAAATGATTGAGGGGTTTCTTGCATGTCTTTCATACAGTCTGTTTCAAATCACCACACGGGATCTCAATAGGATTTAGATCTGGGCTTTGACTTTCCAGAATTCTTCATTTTTTACGGTTCAGCCAGTCCTTAGTGGATTTACTGGTATGTTTTTTGACAGATGGTCTCACATGTTCCTCCAGCACCTTCTGATACAATGTAGAATTCATATGATGATGAGCTGGCCACGTCCTGCTGCAGCAAAGCATCCCCAAACCATAACACTTCCACCTCCATGTTTCACAGTTCGTATGAGGTTCTTTTGCTGCAATGCTGTATTTGGTTTACACCAAACATGCCCTCTGTCATGGTCTCCAGATAATTACATTTTAGACTCATCTGTCCAAAGCACATTATTCCACAAGTCATGTCCTTTGTCTCTGTGTTCTTTCACAAACTTCAGTCTTGCCTTTATGTTTTTTCCTTAGACAGTAAAGTTTTCCTTCTTGCACATCTCCCATGATAATTAAAGTTGTTCAGTCTCTTTTGACATCATGTCTCATTCACATTGACATCAACTGTAGCAAGAGCTTGCTTTAGGTCCCGTGATTATATTTTAGGGTTTTTGGAGACTTCTTTAAGCATCTTGCAGTCTGCTCTGCTGAATTTTTAAGTTTCATTTAAAAAAATCTAATCATTTTAAAAAGACATTTCTTTGGTGTTATTTGATTAGTTATATTACTTCAATCTTTCTATATTGTTAAAATGAAGATTGAATGGCCAGATATTTAAATATTTAAAAAAATAACACAGGCTTTCATGGGGTGTTTTTTTTTTTTTTTTACATGACTGTATATTGAATTATTATTGCAACTGTCAGATTGACAGATTAGGACAGAATGAACTGATTAGGTTTTGGACAGGTTCATGGTTACAACAAGGTCATATATCTGAAAGATTTTCCTCTATTCTATGGTGTGTTATTTTAGCTACAGCCACCATGTGTTTATAACTGACTCAGTAATATTAACTATATCATTTGTAACAGCAAACAAACAAACTAAAAATGTACTGCATCTAAAATCGAGTATAATTCCAGTGTAATAATCTGTATACACTGCTTCCATCTCATCTTCTCTCTCTCTCTTTTTCTCTCATCCTCTCTCTCTCTCCCTCTCTCTTCTAACTCCACCATGAATCAGATCAGTCATCTCAGGAGCAGGAGAATGATTAATAGGCAATTGGCAGTCACACATACTCTGACAAATATCCAGTCACCCACATCTTTATCTCTCTCTCACAGACGTGTTTAAGAGCCAGAATGTGTGTGTGTGTGAGTGTGTCTGTGTGTGTGTGCATGTGCATGTGTGCGCGTGTGTGTGTTCACATATAAACAGTTCTCAGAACTTCTTGAAATATGCATTTGATGTTTTATATGTACACAAGTAATATATTTATATTGTTTATATGGCTGTGTTTTCTCTGATGCATATAGAGTAATCAGTGTTAGGAAGATGTTTCTAGATGCTTTCATGCAATCATTTATATCTGGGCTTTGTTTTACACACACACACACACACACACACACACACACACACACACACACACACACACACACACGGGTTGTTTTGAACACACGCTACTTTTTGTTAGAGATAATGTTTGTGTTGTACTCAGCTTTGAAAGAGCTGGACTAATTTGGACCACATCATGCTGAGGTCTTTGATCCTATTTAATCTCTCGTCTGTGTGTGCGGGTGTGTGTACACGATTTAAGAGTCAGGAAATATATTTAAGACAAAGCTCTAACAGATGTGGCAGACATTTTCAAGATATATTTCTGTCCATCAGTGCTGGATGCAACCTACTGAAGTGTGGCATAAGTATAAAAAAGACATGAATTATCATTCATTTATTATCACTCAAACTGGTTTGTCATGCTGCTGCAATATCTAAGCAAATCAATTCCTCTTCATCTCTGTTAGAAGCGAGAGTGCACTGGCACCTCTGCACAGTGGCATTTCAGCAGTCACGTTAACATACTATCAGATTTTTCATATTGATTTCACACTGACGTAAAACAAATGTGTCTTTGTCTTCTTGTACGTTTTCGTGAAAATTCGCTCATAGCGGTTGTAATTCCTCATCTCAGCATAATGAAAATATATTCGGCAAGTCTCGTGTTTAATTTGATTTTCTAACTTTTTATCAGTTCTACTTTTAAAATCTGACATCCGGTATAATAACTATGAAATAAATTCAAATAAATATTCTTTGATCTTCTGATGTATAACATTTAAGGTATTAGGAGTGTGTATATACTGTGGTGCCATTACTTATACTCACCAAGCACTTGTACCTGAGCACCTGCTCATTTATGCAAATGTCCAATCAGCTAATCAGCTAGGAGCAGCACAATGCATAAAATCATGCAGATCTCACTCCAGGACTTCAGTGAACGTTTGAATCGAAATGGAGAAAAAATATGATTTCAGTGACTCTTGGTGTCAGATGGATTTGAGTATTTCAGAATCTCCTGGGATTTTCACACACAGCAGTCTCTAACTGAAGCTTGTGACCTGTATATACATGATGTTATCCATTGTGCTATTGCCACATGATTGGCTGATTGGGGAACTGCACGCATGATGACATCACAATGGGGTCTGAAGGCAGTAACTTGAAAGGAACAAAGTAAGTTGAAGGACATGACTGTGCTAGAAGATCTTGAATGTCACACTCTTGTTGAAGTACAGATAAAAGGGCCCTTTATATATTGAGTGCATGTGTGTGTGTGTGTGTGCAAAAGAAATAAGAGGATTAAAGGTTAATAGATGCTGGAGAATTTATTCACCTCTATTTTTACAGCACTATAAAAATATTTAGCTTCTAAGCATGACTGCTGTCACTCCACTAGGATCCTTGCACGCATCTCTCCAAGTTGGCCACAGCAGTCCGAGCCAACATCACTAGGCTAGCTGGGGAAATAATCTCCCCCGACCTTATCCGTAGCTGTAATGGAAAAAGAGCAGTAATCTATTCTGACACGGTGAGGGGGCTTGCTCCTTCATACACCGTCTCCATATTGGATTTTTTTTCCCCCTTTCCTCCTCATGCTGTTTGCTAGAATCTCATTTGGAGCAAATGTCATTTCAGACGAACCATTTGGAGGTGCCGAGCTTATTAATCGCGCCTGAGACCATGACGGCCCGATTAAAGGATGGAGCCGATGTGCTTGGGCATCCCGCTTGTCTGCTTTACTCTGTAGGAAGATGAGGAGTTTGTGGAGGAAGGGAACAGAGAGAGAGTGTTTGTGTGCTTAAGGAATTTGTGTACTTGTTAATGGAGGTCAAAATAGCACACTGGTAGAGTACAGTGAACATGCATGAAGGTCTTTATTATTACTAGTAGACATGTACCATGCAAAAGTTGGAACAATGGAACAATGCATTAGCATTGTTTGGATATATGAACACCAGAGGTCTCAGATGCCACAACCCATAGAGTTAAAACATAATGAGCACACACTGGGCCCAAGAGTTTACCATAACTGACACATGCTATACAATCTGTTTTTAAAAGACCACATTGGAAGAGTTACTAAATTATAAATTAGTGTTAAAAGAGCATGCTCTATAAATTACCTCTCAAATGACACAAATCTGAAAGAGACAGTGGAAGGCGGGCATTTTAGCCGTCTTTAGAGCTCTATTTCCAAGTGTGGTTCCAGAGGTGTGGCCTCTACGCCTGTCAGTATCCCTGAAGGAGGTGTGGCCTCTGTGCCTGTCAGTATCCCTGAAGGAGGTGTGGCCTCTGTGCCTGTCAGTATCCCTGAAAGAGGTGTGGCCTCTACGACTGTCAGTATCCCTGAAGGAGGTGTGGCCTCTGTGCCTGTCAGTATCCCTGAAAGAGGTGTGGCCTCTGTGCCTGTCAGTATCCCTGAAGGAGGTGTGGTCTGTGCCTATCAGTCTCCCTGAAGGAGGTGTGGCCTCTGTGCCTGTCAGTATCCCAGAAAGAGGTGTGGCCTCTATGACTTTCAGTATCCCTGAAGGAGGTGTGGTCTGTGCCTATCAGTCTCCCTGAAGGAGGTGTGGCCTCTGTGCCTGTCAGTATCCCAGAAAGAGGTGTGGCCTCTATGACTTTCAGTATCCCTGAAGGAGGTGTGGCCTCTGTGCCTGTCAGTCTCCCTGAAAGAGGTGTGGCCTCTACAACTGTCAGTATCCCTGAAGGAGGTGTGGTTTGTGCCTATCAGTCTCCCTGAAGGAGGTGTGGCCTCTGTGCCTGTCAGTATCCCAGAAAGAGGTGTGGCCTCTATGACTGTCAGTCTCCCTGAAGGAGGTGTGACCTTATGTATGTAGCCATTCACTTTCAGTCTCAGTAATGGCGGCATGGTTTCTGTTACTGTCAGATTACAGTTTTTGCCCATTGCTTGCACACTAAATCCGAATGCTTAGACCAAAGCCTCAATACCTAAATTTCTTGTAGCATATGCTTAACACAGTGTAACCATAGCTGAGACACATTGTCAACTTTTCACTTTGTTTGCAATTCTGTAGCACACTTATTGCGAAACACTACGCACGTTTTCTTACATTAGACACATTTTTCAAAAAAGAAAATCACCTGTTATCATTGGGAAAACACTCTGTTCAAAATGCAAAACTCATCTGGCAATTATAGGCACTTACATACACACCTGAAAACACTTGTACAGAAAACAGAACACCAATCGGTCTGAGCCTTAGCACTACAAATAGGCCTCAGGTAAGACATTCTGAGAACTTTGCAAGCATGGAGGCAATGCGAGTAAGAGTAAGAGGAGGACAAAGAGAGAGAGGAGTTGGACTTGGATTTGGACGTGGAAGAGGACAAAGACGAGGACCAGTGCGGAGACGTGTATCGGATGACATCAGGGCTACTCTGGTGGACCATGTCATAAAATCATGGCTTATCCATGAGGGAGGCTGGGCAAAGAGTCCACCCTAACCTCAGTCGCTACACAGTAGCATCGATAATAAGAACATTCCGACTGGAGAACAGGTATATCTTCAAGTTTCTGCTCCAGACTGTACCTACTGTATGTGTCACATGATTCTGTATCATATTACAGTATTACTGTAAAGTACTATTCAAAAATGAGTAGTGCTGTGAAGTATATGTAAAGGAGTATCATTGTGATGTTACAGTACTGTGTACAGTTTGAAAGTACAGTATTTGAAAAAGAACATAACCAATGACATCTTGTGGTGGCATTTTTTACAGAATGGTTGGGCTACCTCCTCGAGGTGGAAGGGAACGTCTCTTTACTCAAGAACAAGAGCTTGCCATCGTTCAAATGGTGCAAGAAAATAACGCAATCCGACTTCGTGAGTTGCAACAGCGCATAATTGCAGATAGAATGGTATTCAACAATATCAACAGGGTCAGCATTTCTACAATAAGTCGCATCCTACAGAAACATAACTTCAGAATGAAGCAGCTGTACAGGGTGCCATTTGAGAGGAACAGTGTCAGGGTCAAGGATCTGCACCATGATTATGTGCAGGTATGTGTCACTTTACATTACATACTATATATTGTGATGTGGGAATGAGGGTTTATGCTGCCACCTGCTCTGTCTAGTTTTTGTCTATACTAACCCAAGCCAGCCCCTACTTGTGTAAAAATGTAGACATTGTAGTTACTGTATGTGTTTTCAATAATATTTTCTGTTACAGACAGTTTTGGATTTTGATGCCGCCGAACAGCCACATGAGTTCATCTATGTGGATGAGGCAGGCTTTAATCTGGCCAAAACCAGGCGTCGAGGAACTAACATAGTTGGACAAAGGGCTGTTGTAAATGTTCCTGGGCAACGTGGGGGAAATATCACCTTGTGTGCTGCAATTAGTGTCCAAGGCATCATCATGCCACTCTAGGTCCCTACAATACAGGACAGATCATTGTATTTCTAGATGCACTACATGCAGTTGTACAGGACAAACCACAGCAGCCCAGGTTTGTTGTCATCTGGGATAATGTTAATTTCCACCGGGCTGCTCTGGTCCAAGATTGGCTCACCAACCATAACAATTTCACACCTTTATACCTGCCCCCTTACAGCCCCTTTCTAAATGCAATCGAGGAATTATTTTCAGCATGGCGGTGGAAATTCTATGATTGGCAACCAAACACCCGCATGCCTCTTCTGCAAGCAATGGAAGAGGCATGTGGAGACATTGAGGTGGGATCCATCCAAGGGTGGATTAGGCACACAAGACGATATTTTCCCCGATGCCTAGCCCACGAGGACATCGCCTGTGATGTCGACGAGGTCTTGTGGCCAGATCCAAACAGAAGGCGGGATCCATAAGACACCCCCCCCTCCCCCGCCCCCACCACGCATATACACGTGCACACACACAAAACAACTGTGTTTTTTCCCACAATAGCAGTGTATCCAGTATTTGTTTTGTTTTTTACTTTTGTTTTGTTGCTAATTGTCATGACTTGTGATTCTATTTTTCTTTATTTTATTAAGAATGTTTTTTCTGTAAAAACTCGTTTGATTACTGAATACATTTAAACAAATCAATCTTTAAATAAATCTACTTTTTAGTTTTACAAAAGACGGAGTCTAAGAAAATTACAATTATAAATAAAAACACAAAGACTGCAGTGTTTTATAGAAAGCGCATCAATGTGTTGCTGGTGATATGAAAGAGTCATTCAAATGGTGCTTGTGTGTATGGTTTTGTTACAAGAATTTAATTTTTTAGAAAGGAGTGTTAAGTTTTGAATGCAGTGTTTCATTTTGGCATAGATGTGAGTTGTTAATCTCCATATGCTATGTCTGATTGGCTTGTGTGTAGAGTTTCGACATAATGAGCCAAATTCTGCAAAAAGTGTGTAAGCAAAGGCAAAACCTGTAAATTTAGTAGGCATAGACTCTTGGCCCTTAAGTCATATTGAAGGTATTGTGCACATTTCAGTCTCATAGCCTCTTTGCATGTCAGTTTCATTAGGTTTCAGGTACTGTGGTCTCTGTGTCTGAAATCTTCAGTAAAGGAGGTGTGGCTTAATTACCTATCAATCTCAGTGAAAGAGGTGTGATCTCTGTGCCCCAGTAAAAGAATCCTATGATTTCATTATGCCCTTTAAAATGATTATTTTGTAATATATTCTATTGTATTGAATTATTGGCAGTTTTAAATGTACATTTCACAAATGATTACATATGGAACAGTGAATCGTGAAGTATAGTGAAGAGGCTAGCATTCACAGTCCAAAGGCATGATGGTGAAATGATATGCTGATGCATATGTGTGCACTGTGAGGAAGAATGATGTCCTGATTACACACTACATGTCACACATAGTATAGTGGAAGATGCTCTCTCTCTCTCTCTCTCTCTCTCTCTCTCTCTCTCTCTCTCTCTCTCTCTAGTTCCTGCTTCACACATGGCAGAAAGGATGAGGGAGAAAGCAGAAGAAAAGAGGGATTCATTTCCTTTGGAAAAACCCAGTGTGGTATTACCTGGGGCTATGCAGGGATTTTCTCTCTGACTTGCTCTCCTTTTCTTTTCAGCTGGGAGCATAAAAGGAGAAGTGAGTGGAAAAAGAAAGATATGGCAGGACATAGAAGGTCTTATAATGAATCAGTGCAGAAGGGCACCTTGACTTAAGACCAAAAAGAGCTCACAGATGTACAGTGGAAGCTCTGTTTTGAGTTTATGCTCACATGACATCTGAATGATGTGTGTGTGAGTGTGTATGTGAGTGTGTATGTGAGTGTGTGTGCGCGCACACAGAGCCTTCTGCTCGGTAAGTAAACAGTCATTAGGATGCTCAGTGGACCGAAACCACAGGCCTGAAGTTCTCAAACAGCTATTGATGCAGCAGTGACCATTGATCCGTATTAATGCTGCCATGCCTCCAATTCTGCATCCAAAGTCCAGGCCATGAAAGCCAGCCATCAGTGAAAACATACATAAACTGTAGAGACTGTGGCTCTCTGAAGTCCAGTTTGAGCTGCCGTAGCATTCTTGCTACAACCTAAGGCACATCTATATGTTTCCCATTATAACTCTGGCTTCATTAAGCAAGTCAACAATGTACCACAAATGTGTTATATAAAAAGAAAAAATATCATGCAGGGGAGATGAGGCAAGGAAACCAACTAGAAAAGTGATGGACACTAGGCAGTGGGGAGTTATAGAACTGTGGCTAGGAAATAAACAGTCCTGCAAAAGTTGCTTAAAGTCTCAGAAAACTTTCTCTTTACTTCTCAGCAGACATCAGTAAGTGATCTACTCACAAAGAAATCTGTTTTTCTTAGCAGCCTAGGCTTTGTAAATAGTAGAAGAAAGCAATGTTTGTTTTTTCCGACATCATCCGAATCAATCTGGATAAAGAGGCGCCTCTACTTGCCTGTCAATCTGAAAAGGTGCAAAAGGATTAAAAAAAAAGAATGTGGCATGTGTCTTGGAACAAACACTAAAGAGAAAAGCTGTGTCTGTCTGGATTTTGGAGTTCAAAATATTTGGCAGTCTATAATTGTAGCTCTTTAAATCCACAGATAGAAGAGCTGCGACTGTGCTGCTAGTGACAATAATACTGAGTGCGGTAGAGTAGCCAAAACCCTAATTCTGTTAGAAAAAATAAAATAATAAATAAATAAAATGATAATGATATAATAATTCTGTTAGAAAAAATAAATAAATAAATAAATACTACTACTACTACTACTACTAATAATAATAAATAGCATTTTACAGGCTCAGATTGTTCTTTTTAAAACAAACAATGACATGCTCCTAAAACAATTTTTCTGTTTGCCACTAACTGATAGAAGTCCAATTGTCCCAGGTCATTACTTTCATTATATTTAATAGCACTGTGACAAAATATTGTATTATTGTTATTTACTAGCAATATTTAATATAATATTGTTAACACAAACCATGTGAAGCTTTATCTTTTATCATCGAGCTTCAAATAATTGTGTCTCTTATCATCACATTTTTCCTGCACAAGCAGATCGTTGTCTATTTGCACAGGAACACACACTCATCTTATTTCTTTGCAGTGCTGCCATGCAGATAACAATGAGACAAAAGCACAGGTGTGTGAATGTGTGAGTAAATACACTCAGGATGCCTGTTTATGAAGAGTCCAGAGGCTGACTTTACATGCCACAGTAAGTAGCTGACGAACAGCATTACTTCTCCAGGCTTCAGCCCAAATAAGATCAAATCATCTGATGCCAATTACCCAAATAAAAAACCTCATTCTGTCCCTCAGGGCTATTACACACTGACATTACAGAGTATCTGTGTAGCCAAAAGGAACTCAGGGGAAAAAGTCATTGCACGTGGATTGTAGCAGACTGAGTGACTGACAGTGAGGATCGTTGAAAACCGTTGGCAGGATTCAGAATGATGACTGATGGCTTCTATTAGGTGGTCAGAAATATCAACCAAACAGTAATGACCGAGTCAATATAGCCTGCACAAATTAATCTCTGTGACTCAATAACGAGGTTTAATCACTTCATTACGCAGGTTCATTAGACCTCAAAGCCTTAGGGGTTTCAAAAGAAAAAAGCCTTAGAAGGCATCATAACTCAGATTTGTGTTTTTTGTCATTTGTCATATAATTTTCTACGATCCATTTCTGAACATTTCTCAACGTTCAATGCCTGCAATGACGCTGGCCGCAGAAATTGTGGCACCACTTTGCGGCTCGTCCTTGGCACAACCTCAATGCCATCTGTCACCAGTGAGGATGTCGGCCATAATGCCTTTTTCCCCTCAAAGACAGAGCAGATGACGGAAACAGAGAAAGGCCATTTTAGCCAGTAACAGGAAGATGAATTCTCTCTCTCTCTCTTCCTTGTGTGCAAACAAATGGCATTATCAGGGCATCAAGATACATCATGGGTGACTGATTGGCACCATTATCCTCCAATAAGACAGTACTGGGTCAGGGCACACAGTTCATGCTTCTGTTAGCCATCATGAGGCTGTGTATGAGCCTTTCAGTCTAGCTAGGAAAGTAGAAAGGTGAACATAGCCACCAGCTTGGCAGTCCTGGGATTTGAAATCACATCCTTCCATCTTTCACTGAGCAGTTCCTCCAGAATATATCATACCCCAATTGCAGAAATAAATACAAAACCAAGCAAAATCCCTAATAATAGGAGGAGCTTGATTCCTGTGCATCAAGCATGAGTAGAGTTATAACAGAAAGTGTCTTCACTGGTAGGATTTTGAAAGAAGTATCATGTGCTTGCCAGTTTAAATAACAGCCAATCACCAACTCTCTGCAAGTTGCAAATCACCACGCTCGTGCTGTAGCATTACATCATCATTATATGTGATAAATCCTAGAGATCAAAGTTTACATCTGAAATAATTATACTAATATGATAGTAATATGTTCCATGTATGTAGAAACTTTCTACGTTCATGGTCATTGTACAAAGGCTAACAAACTAAATGACTGAATAAATACATCTCGGATATGAGTGAACAAAACATATGGTGCGCCACCAAGCAGAACTTGGACATTAGCTTCAAACCTTTCTTCTTAACATCTGCCAGAATCATATTCAGCATGCATTACAGCGTAAACAATGCAGCCATATCCTTATACCTTTGCTTTGTAAAGTATGTCGTGATCTGTGCCTCTGAAGGAGTCTACATATTCTTAATTGGCACTAAGGTGTTATATGGGAGCCAAACGAGGTTCTCAGCACAGATGTTGTGTGTGTGTGTTTGTGAGTGTGTGTGAGTTTGTTGGTATTTACTTGCTTAACTTTGTATGGCACTATAACTTTAATAGTATGCATGCCAGAAATGCTAGAAATGGAGAATGTGACAAAAGTGTGTGTGTGTGTGTGTGTGTGTGTGTGTGTGTGTGTGTGTGTGTGTGTGTGATGAAAGGCAGGCCGTTGTGGTCAGGAGTGTGTTCCTGTGGGCAGGAGATGTAAAAGGTGGGCAGCTGTGTGCTGGTGGGAACTCGGCTTTGCGTTTCGTTAATGCTGTAATTGGATCCCAGTTCAGTCTGCAGCTGTGGGGTGTGTGTGTGTGTGTGTGTGTGGTGTGTGTGTGTATGTATGTGATTGAAGCTCCTCTTGGAACACATATGATAGTCTCTTTGTGCCTGTGCCTGTTTTCATCTTTTAATCTACTTCCTCTTTCAAAAACAGCCTGACATAAAAAAGACTCCCTCTCAGTCACGGCTGCTGAAAAGTTTGTGCGACTTGAGAGGTCACGTCATTAAACACACATGGTGACTCAACCGAAACTTAACATGACCGATGCTAATCAATCTCACAGCATGTCCAATTAACAGTCGAGTGGCACACGCTTGCTCATGCTCCAGATATTTCTCACTCCCGAATATTCATTCTCTCACACAGGAAATTAGAAAAATCACACCTCAAAATTAAAGTCATTTTTTTCTTCGGAGTTTCATCAGGGTTTCTGTCTAGGTAAATGATCTTCCATGCGAAGCCTTTCAGTTGAGGGTAGGTTTGGTCTGTTCTGTAAATTATCTGTGGTTTCTTATCACTTGTCAGTAAAGAAATGCTGAGATGGATACTGGTGCAAGTTGGCATGATTCCAAAGTAAAAGTCAATCTCAAACATGGTGACGAGCAACAAACAGGATATCAAAAAGCTGGCAGAGGCAAAAACAGGGGGCAAAAGCAGGGTCACACCCTGAGTAAACAAACAGTAGAAGTAACTAAAAGTGGGTTAGAACGGTGCACTGTGTGTGTGTGTGTGTGTGTGTGTGTGTGTGTGTGTGTGTGTGTGTGTGTGTGTGTGTGTGTGTGAGATCAGCAGTCTGGTTACTGAAACACAAAGGTCCAGGTGTATTGTAGTTAGTAGAGTCCAATGTTTGTATGTTTACCTAGACCTGAGGGAAAATAAACTACAATAAATAAAATATAACTATTTCTAAAAGTTATAAAATATAACTTTATTTTATAACAATTTCTTTCTAAACACAAACGGGATCATCTCTCCCACTCGTAATGAACCCGTGTGCATGATCATTGCAAGCATTAGATTTCTTTTTTCTGCAAGAAATCTATAATATTAAATGAGTAGGAAATATTGTGATGACATTTTGGTAGCTTGTGTTTATTTCACCTGTGTATTGTGACACCGTGTAGATTGACATCCAGAAATTATGTAATTACTGCTAAGCTGGGGTTGGGTTGCCAGTGTTGTAATAACTCAAATTATTTGAATGAATGGCCAAAAAAAAAAAAAAAAAAAGGACATTTACTTATACTCGTGTCTGTATATTTACTTATATATACACTATAATTTAGAGCTTTATTGTAGTAACATGAACTTAATATCAGAAAGTAATTGCTATCCTAAGGCCATCATCACTTATTATATACACCAATTTGTATAATTCAGTCTGGGTTAATTCCTTTCACTTATATTTTAACTTATTGTTTTTTCTTAGCTAGTAATGTTGACAGCTAGATGGATATCAGGTTTATGCTTGTTCAGTCATACACTGATTTGATCGCGGCAAGTCTCCAGTCTGTAAACTATGAAGTTGCCAGTAGGCGTTCCTTCTACTGGTTGCCATGGTAATAATGTTTATCAGTGGGTGGTGCAACTAGCGTTCCAAATCAAGTTTCTCCAACTAGCGCTCCAAATGAAGCCGTGTGTGCACTCTCCTGTCTTCTGTCCCATTGGAAGTCTTTAAACGAAACAGAAGATCTGGAGGAAGTGTCTGGGGAGAGGGAAGTCTGGGAGTCTCTTGCTTAGACTGCTGCCCCTGAGACCCGGCCCTGGATAAGCGGTAGAAGATGGATGGATGGATGGATGGATGGATGGATGGATGCTGCATATTTGTATAAAGTTACACTTTTCTCAGCATCACATGACACACCCACATCCTGTTGCCTCCAGTCTCCCGTCTTTGCAAATGAGCAGTTTCCAGTTGAGGCAATTCAAAATAACATGTCACCTTACTTATGAATTAAGTTATGAAGAAATGATGCATCATATTTGTGTCATGTTTTTTATCTCTGAAGTAGTGACTCTTTTTAACGATAGCAGTTCTAGTTTTTTAGGGAAGTTCTGTCCTGTGGGTATCAGTTTCAGAGAAAAACATTTTCTGTTCTGAAGAATCGACATGCCATCCAAAAAATAATAATAATATTAATAATAATAATAATAATAATAATTATATATATATATATATATATATATATATATATATATATATATATATATATATATATAATATATATATATATATATATATAAAATCAGCCTTTGAGTGTCCTCTTCTCTGTGTATGAAATAAAATCTCTCTTTGGCCTCTGTACATGTGGCCTAACACCATTTATAGTATTTCAAAAATTCCTATTGAATTTTGTCCTTGAACATTGAATCCTTGAATTCGTCGTGTATTTATTTTACAGTGGAATATTGTGGTGAAATATCGAGGTTGAGAAGTGAACTCAACACTGTTCCTCGCTCTAATCAGTATTTAAGGACAGAATCATGCGTGTTTGAGCCACACCTCTGTCTATATGTCGAACCTGTGCCCTGCTTGTGCAAATGAAATGAAATTCATCTTTGGTTCCACAGGAGATCCAACTATCACAGAGATGTTCATTTTCTTTATTAACTCGACTCTAAATAGGATCCATCGTGCTTAATAAAATGTGTGTCATATTTCGGAAGTGGGATGGTAATTGGGTTGGAAAGCCTTATTCCGAAAGCGGCAGGTACCTTCAGGGACCGAGCCTTTAAATATTCACTCAAGTATATTGGCCATGACAAACCCTTTAATGCATATTTAATGCATTTTAAATTAGCATGCAAAAAAAGTTATACATATAGTATAATATTTACTGCCTGCATGCTCCGGCTCCTTAGATTTTATATTTATTGGATTTTTTTTTTTTTTATCTTGCTCATCACCTGACCTTTTTTGCATATCTGACTCCATGGATTTGTGCTTTTGCTATGTATTAAGCATGTTTTATTAAAACCATACATTTGCCTCCAAACGTGCAAGATATCTTATAAAGCCAAACAATAATACAGAGAATTTTTTTCTACACAATTGAGACTATGTTGTATATGAAAACATCTAATATAATATTCAATAGATGCTATTAAACAATTTCTAATTCTGTTAAATTTCTAAAAAAAATTTCTTTCTTTCTAGAAAGTAATAATTTCATAAGAATAAATGCAGTTTATGGTCGCCGAGCCGTCCACGGCACGGAAGTCAAAATGACCACTACGGGATGAGCCAGAAACAAGCTTCATTGCAGCTTTAAAGCATTAAATCCTCTAAATACACGAAAAAACTTATTTTTCTAGTAAAGTTTATACTCTCAAGATTTTTTTTAAGCCCACACACAAAGCATAATATGATTCATAGCCGGCATACTATTTGAAACAAATTTTGTAGTAAACTGACCTAGGTGGCGCTATACCAGTTTTTCCCTTACCTTTAGACGATTCCCTTTCTTCACTGGGGTAATATTTTCCAAAACAAATATTTCACAAAAATCCAAGGTTCAAGGAACTGGAATCTGTCTTGGTCGCTCGCAAATATTCCGTTTGTGTTCCGAAAACTGGAAACAGTAGTGCGCCACCATCTTGTTTTTCGGCTCTAACTTCTCATTGGGGGTTTCAAAAATTACACTGATGCGTCATATATTATAGCCCAGGGCCTAACGAATCAAACAAGCCCTCACTTGAGCCAATCGGCGCTTGTATTGCAGAGATAGACGGCTGAGAAGCCAATGATGTCATGACATAATTTTTGGGAACCCTCCATTGACTGACAATTACTCCTTCCAATAGCAATGAAATGGGCCGGGACCTCTACAGCTCTTTAGCCAATAAGGAGACGATTCCAACGATATGCAACAGGCCACGTCTCCGAAGCCTCAGTCTGTGCAAAAAAGTTGCGCAACGGATTTATTGCGCAATCCTCGACTTTTTCACACTCTCACAGCTCAAGGTGTCAGGTTACAGGCCTTTTTTCACAGCAGAAGACAGAGAGGCTCTGTTTGTTTTAGGCCTTTTAAACTGAGCATGCAGTCTTCAAAGTTATACAGTAAACAAGTAAACAAGAACACATGACAGGACGGACATGTCCCTAGAAAAATATTTTTATTGAAGCCATTTTTGCGTCTTTTGACTCGATATTTTTTTGGTGAAGGCCAAGACATGTGGCTATGACTCTCAGTTGTTATTTGGTCCCTAACATGTTCCAGAGAAATAAGATTAATCAGTTTATCAGGTAAACAACTCAGGCGGAAATCAAAACCTTCCATTCTAGCCTCTGTAACTTTGTGCCAGTAAGGCCTAGAATCAATCTGACACTTGTAGAAACTAGAGAATCTCTTCTTTCCAATGAGACCAGGCTCACCCCTGTGTGTCAAAGTATGTGGGAGCTGTACCACTTTTTGTTGGGTAGGTCATGTAGGCGAAAAACCTGCAAAAAGGGGGCGAGGTCCTGAACAGGTTAAAATTAGAAGAATCTGCCTATGGTAGAAATTGAAATCTTGGAGTTTAGAAATAATCCTATATTAAAATCCACTAATAAATAAAATAATGTAATTATTTTTAACAGGAAATACTAGTAAATTTAAACACTATATATTAAATTTTGCACTGAGAAAAAACAAACCATAGCAAATATAAAATAATGCAACAAAAAACAAAAACATAATATGATTATTGAACAAATATAGAAATATTACCTTAGAGGGTTTAAATACCGTAACAAATCAAAGGGGAAAACAGAACACTAACTAACACAAACAGAACAGTTTTGCCTTGTTATTACATTAGCTTTAACGTACCTGGGCTTTGCTACAGTAAGAAACAAGGAAATTGTTTCACAGCTCATTAATGGTCATCTTGAATTAATTTTTTATTCCAAACTGATTTTTCAGGATTCGTTTTTAACGTTTATTCATAAGCTGAAAATTTGAGTGTATAATGCAGTAGTTGTGCATATGTAAAGCCTATGCATATAGTATGTAAAGGTTTGTGCGTTTGTCTCTGGTTGGATGTAATCATATATAGCTGTGTGCTTGTCTGTGCATATTGCACAGAGAGAGATGATGAAGGTCATTCCTATGCTTTACATTCAGCACAGATTGTTCTCCTTCCGCTCATGTGAGCGTGTGCACGTGTCTGCTAGCTCGTGTTTGTGAGTGTGGTGTGTGTACGTGTGTGGTGTGTGTACGTGTGTGTGGTGTGTGTAAGTGTACACAGGTCTGTGAAGTTGAATAGGTGATGCCTGTGGCTGAGCAGATGGCAGCGGTCATCGTGTCGTTACTCTGCTCCGTCTCTCAGAAGCCCCGAAGGCCTGACTGCAAATGTAGGTCACGGTCATGTTGGAGCATGCTAACTGCTAATCACGTGTTCGCGACAAAATGCTGCTGTCAGCTCTGAGTAGCATGCTGCAATGACTCCAGCAGCACTCAGCAAGAGAGTAGAAGGAATGAAAGCATTTCTGTATAGTCAGAGAATCAGTCAGACAAAATCTCATGGAGAAAGAAGTAATGAAGAGTCATATGTTAATAAATGTCACTGAAGTCCCAGTGAGAGCTGAGAGCCATTTCTGTCCTCCATAGAACAGCTGAATCCGTTAAAAGCCCATAGGTATGGACGGAGACAACATTCCCACACACACACACACACACACACACACATACACACACACAGAGTGTGAGAGCTAAGGTTGCGGACTGTAATAAGTGCTAGAACCTGGAGGGATATAAACAATACATGTTGCTAGTATTATAAGCTTCTGTCAGGGTGAATAGCAGCTTTGTGATTTAAAGGCATCAAAGTTTTAGAACCTCAACTGGGAAAGCTCAAAGGAAGTGCAATCCACATTACTAATTCAAAAACAGAAAGCGGATTGTTGGCCAGAAAAAAGTTAAGCCTTGACCCATGGAATTTCCTTCATGTCAATTTAATCGATAATATATAAGATCTATTCATTAAAAATGACTTTCGTCACCTTATACATCTTCTTTTATCAGTGTGAATTTTATTTTTTCAATTTTCTCAGCATTAATGAGCAATGAGCAATAACAATGTTATGTTAATTTAAGCTAATGGTTTGTGCTATGCTACATAGGCTACATGCCAGCAGTAAAAACACTAAACTGATTCATTTTTACCTCAGATGTGTTTGTATATTATTAGGAGATGACTTTATATGTTTGCGTTTACCTCGCGATTACACGTAGCATTGGTAATCAAATGTACATGGGCTTGCAAAGAAACACTGAAAATGTGTTACAGTTCATGTATGTACAGTTCAGAGCTATAAGAAAATGTTGACTCAAATTAGTCTGAAAAATGTGAACAATTTTCTCATAAATGAGGTATATATGACCATAAGCCGGTACTAGTGGAAGTAAGAGGAGGTAGTTTGCTATAAAGCGGGGCAGTGCTGAGGTAAAATTTGCTTACAAGTTGTTATAAAGTGTCATGTAACTGATTACTATTATTAGTATATAATGGTAATAATGGTATTAGTATATAAATTACAGGAAAGGAGCTGTTTAACACTTGTATTACTATTAAAAATATTTTATATAGCTTTCTAATGAAGACATTTGCTAGCATTTCAAACCATTTTACTACCCCATGTATCTCTGTACATGACTTTTGTTTGTTTTGCTAATGCTTTTAGTTCAAATATCAAACCAGTCACAATAAACATTTCAAAGCCAGATATCTTATGTGAAGATTCACCATTGTATGTGTTGTAGCTCTCTTTCTGACTATCTTCCTCCTTTTTATTAAAATTTTCCAGTGTTGTCATTTATCACAGTAAAGATTCCATTTTTATGATAGTAATATTGAAGGAAAGTGCTCATCTGTCTTTTCTGGCTGTGGCTGATCAACATTCTGTGGAAACTTTTTCTTTTCTGCTTGATCAATAGAATTTAAACACTTTTGGACACTCACCAAAACCGGACAGATTAGAAAACTGTCAGCTGATATACCGTCTTTTAGTGAATCTGTGCAAACTTTAATCTCAAACTGGAACCCAAAGTGGTCTTCATCTGTTGTAGCCCTTCACACATTTCTCCTCAAAGTTGTGTATTCTGAGATGCTTTTATGGTCACCACTTTGTGAAAAAGTGGATATTTATGCTACTGCACATCATCATCCGAAATCTTTCATGAACAATGCTTTTTCACATTTTTTTGTCTAAATACTAGATTCTCTTGTGTCAGACAATCCCAGAAAATCAGCTGTTTTTGAAATACTTAAACTGGGCACTAAGCAGTAAGCAGCACTAAGATCACATTTTTCTCCATTCTGAATGTTTGATGTGATGCAGAAACTCTTGACCAGTTTCTGCATGACTGCATGCACTGTGCTGTTGCCACATGATTGCTTGATTGGATAATTCAGTGAATATGCAGGAATACAGGAGTTCCTAATAAGAAAAACAGCTGTATTAAATAAACGTAAATACACTATATAGCTGAAAGTTAGTTTGTGGACATACAACCTCCACTATTCTGGGAAGGCTATTCTCTAGATCTGAGATTTCGCTAGTTAGCCATAAGAGCATCAATTGATGTTGTACAAGAAGGCCTGGTGTTCATTTTCATCCAACCAAACCTTGTCTTCCTGGACCTCACAATGTGTACAGGGGCATTGTCATGCTGGAAAAGGTTTGGGCCACTTATTTCCAATTGAAGGGAAATCTTAATTCTATAACAAGTAAAGTCTTTTTTGTCTATGTTTTCTTCTACAATTTGTGCTAACAACAGTTTGGTGCTAAACCAACAAATGGGTGTAATGGTCAAGTGTCCACAAACTGTTGGTCAAATAATGTCTAAAATCCAGAAGAAGAAATGACTTACAGTATGAAACATTATTTAGAAATAAATGCAACTAGGTTTGACAAATCTATAGTCTGCACAGTTTTTGAAGCCATACTTAGCTCCACCCATATGCCCAAACCACATGGACGAGTGCTTAAGAACTGCATGACTGACTTGCTGTTGGAAATGGTGAAGATTATGGAAAAACACAAGCTGTGCTGTGAAAGATCTATAAATGACCTGCCTCCTATAGTGCACCAGCTACAACTCTTATAGCTAGCATTACAGTGATGTATATACTGATGTATAGCTTTGTAAGGATTTAGCTGAAATGTCAATGACAAGGGAATAAAGAAAACATTGGTGTATGAAAATGTGAGTACAAGTTTGGAGTCTACGTGTATCACTTTTTATATTGATTCCGTCATTGGATCTGGCAACTCCAGCGCTTTGTTCAGGTGTTGAACTGATGACAAATATTTTTCCCCTGAAAGTAAGACTGGCAGTTCTCTCTCAGTCACTCGTCTTCATCACTTGCTGATGTTGTCATATGCATTACATATTCTAACTGTTTCCTTTTCTGAAATACACCCTTCAAAATTTCCTGCCATCGTTTTTCATTCATTCTTTGTAATATTTGTGGTTTTCCTGATCGTATTGCTGTGCTTTCATTATTGAGGCCGGGAACGGAAAAGTATGTCTTCATTAAATTAACAAGACAAAAAAATCATCTGCTGTCATCATTACTGTCATCGACTTACACCAGAACACTGTGAATGATTTCCTAATTGTGTGTGTGTGTGGGAGAGCGCAGAACTGAGAACCAGAATCTGCTCAGACTTTATGAGTTTTGCAATTAAGTGTGAGAGGGGAACAAGGGGGAAAAAAGCATTAAGGCTTTGTGAGTCATCCTCAACCTTTCTGACCTAACCTTTCACTGTTCCTTTCCTTCTGTTTTCAGTAGTTGGTAGCCCTGATTTTTGCCAGGGCATTGTTGCAGATTATGTTTGCACTTTGTCAGTCTGCAATGAAATAGCAACATCAAGTAAAATCAATAGGTAGATAATAATACATGACAAGTATCCCAATGACCAGTGAGGATATCTGTCTATCGCATACAGTACAGCTGCTGCTAACTACTGTAGTTATAGCTATCAGTACAGTTGCTGCTAGCTAACTATTTGTACTCTGTATACGTACATCGATGAACTGGAAGGTAACCTTCTTAATATATTATTGATCCTCTGCTCTGGCCTACCTGACTCTGTAAAAACCCTGAAATGTAACAGCTCCAGTTGGATTTTGCTTCATGAAGTATTCAGACATTCTAAGAGGAGATGCCAATTACATGTGGTCTTTGAGGACAACAACCTCCTAATTAATACACAATTGTCAGACTGTATATTTATAATCACACACTCTACTGTCATCCAAACGAGGATGACGTTCCTCTCAAGGATTCTTCCCTTTCCATCTAAGGGAGTTTTATCTTGCCACAGTCGCCTCAGTCAACTCAGGCTTGGGATAAATACAAACACAATTAATTATAAGACTAATATTAATCTTGAATTTTTGTATTATATTAATCTTTGTCCATCAATGACCACTGTTAAAAGTGCTATACAAATGAATTTCAATTGTATTGAATTGAATATATCTGAAATCTCTCACTGCAGACCAGCTTTATGTCTGTTTTTGTGTGAGTTCATTTTTTCTAATATGACTCAACATTTTCAGTCCATTTCATTTACTAGTATTTGTCTGGTCACGGATGGCTTTCATCATATTTATGCTGAATGCTGTCATGCTTAAAAAGAAAATACATTCATACAGTAGTAGATTTGTGCACAGTGGTGCATTATTGAAGTTAGCTCTGTTCCACTTTTTACTAATATTGTTGCTGTGGTTTATTTGGCAGTTAGAAAGATTCAACCCAACATCATCCAGCTTTTTAATGGAATTTCTCAGTTGTTATATGAATGTTTATACAAATTCGAAAAAAATACAGCAGTTTATGTCCATCAGTTTTGGAGAACACAATCTTGTCAAATTCAAGCTAAAATCTTCTTGCTTTGTTTGCAAACACTTTCTTAAACGACAGCAGGTTTAAGGGTCGTCCTTGAAAAGAGATTGAGAAGTTTTCTTTTTTAGCAGTGCTTCCTGACAGTAAAGGTACAGGTAGGAAGCATCTGTAAATTTGACTGACAGGCTGCTGAATATCTCTTCCTCTATAAAGATGCGTTTTCAACGCATATTGTACTTCTCTTATTCTATCCTGCTTCCCTTGTGTCTACATGTGTAAGACTGATATGGGCAGAAAAATAAATACAACATATACATTATTATACAGATGTACAATTCGAGTTTTGTCACGTCTTGAGATCATGAGCTATGTTTGTCAGCTGTTGTGGGTCAATTTATTTGCTGTGGCTCCCATTTTGTATATTCTGCGTTAAAGAGCAGCAGAACACTGTGCACTCTGCCCTCTTCCACATACATTACTCACCGAAGACCACAAATTACTTGTTCTGCTGTGATCAAAAGGATAGATATCTTTCACGAATACACACACATGGAAAATGTTGTTATTTTCCAATCAGCCCACTCCCTGTCACATTTTATTCCATACATCACTCACACTTTTGTATCAACAGTATTAACATGTAAAACATATTTACAGAACATATTATATTTACTTTATGGGAAAGCCGCAAACTGATGAAGAATGTGAAAATGTTTTGGTCAAAAAAATGTTTGGAATTTGTAATTTTCCAATCCAAATTTGAAATCTTCCACTAGTTATTTTCCTGTTAAAATAATAGTGAAAATATATACATAAACTTCTATACAAACAAATATATGTCATATCTTACTCAGGTTTTCTTGAACCAACTCGATGCAGAACTCATTGATCCACAAACACAGAGATATAGATTTGTAAAGCTGGATTTGTAAGACAATGAGATCAAGATAAAACGATGGTGATAACGAGATATAGATGCTTTTGCATCCATTCAAGCTTTTCGTGTAATGAATCCAAAACGGTGTCTTAAAAATACACTGATTTTATCTGTAGCTCTACAGCACAACCCACTATTGAACCCTGCAATGTTGGTTCACTTTCCTCCTGATGGAGCTCTGACTCAATTATAATTTCATATTTACAGCATTTCATAGTGTCACTGACAACTTTGGATCACAATGTTTTTTACTGTGCATGTTTTGTCTAACTTTAAAATCTATCAAGAAAATGATTATTATTTTATTTGTGCTGTAATATTCCCAGGGGTACAAAAGAAAATGTCAACATTCAATCTTTTAAATGAAACTGTCAGAAGCACATACTGTATCAGTACATTTGAACAGACATTCTGTCAAAGTGCTGCGACGTATCAAAATTAGCTGATTGGGTACAAATTAGACACAATACGTGCAAAAAATTCACGTAAATCTCAAATGAAATGCACATGATGAGCAGTTGATGAAGGATCTTAGCTGAAATAAACCCCAAGAAATCAATTAAGTGCAGGTTAATTGGCAGTCTAGTGACAGATTTCTGCTCTCTCACCTCTGTGGCTCAGGTTTGATTTCTGGGCAGAGAACTGAATCAACCACTGGGGGATGCACAATCTAGTGAACTCTCAGTGCCGGTCTTAAGCCCAGATAAACATGGGAGGGTTTCGTCAGGAAGGGCATCTGGTCTAAAATTTGTGCCAAATCAAATATTCAGATCAGATGATCCACTGTGGCGACCCATAATGAGAGAGAGAAAGAACAACAACAACAATAACTATAACAGTGGATGTAGAAAGAAAAGATGAATGAAAACAGAACATATTTCATCTTGTATATTGTATTTTTTTTGTTTAATGCAGTTAGAAAAAATTAGCAACAGTTCAAGTTACATGGAAAAAGTGATTTAATACTAATCAGAATAAATCTTGTTAGCTGTCAGTAATCGTACAGTCTAGTTCCCAGCAGGGGAAATGAAAATGAAAATTTTACTCTGTTAACGTGTTTTTTTTATTCAACACACTTGCACCACATGACCAAATCTCAACAATGCGCTCAGTAGGATAGTGTCATGTGGGACAAAGTATAGGTGTTAATGGTTCAATCTTGTGTGGTGAAACTGGTTCTATTCTCTCTCTCTCTCTCTCTCTCTCTCTCTCTCTCTCTCTCTCTCTCTCTCTCTCTCTCTCTCTCTCTCTCTCTCTCTCTTTTTCTCTCAGTTTCTGTCACTTTCACACACTGTTTATGGTGATAAATATTGCTGCTCACCTCACCTACATTCACACACACACACACACACACACACACACACACACACACACACACACACACACACACACACACACACACACACACACACACACACACACACATTTTTAGCTTCAGAGGGAATGAAGGCAGCCACGGGGCAACATCATCTCCAATCCCACACTGCAGAATCTCAATGCTAATGGAGATTAGAAAGGAAACTTCTCGATAACTCATTTGCATTCTGACTCCTCGCCTGAGCTCCTACCATCATCCCACTGCGTCTATGTGGTACCGTCTGGCTCTAGCCCAGATATTTTCGGAAGATGTTTGCATTCTCACAGTTATCTTCACCTGACTGTGAATCAAAATATGTGCGATTGCATTTTTCTGCCAGACAGACCATAGGATTCGATTCCTTTTGAGAGTTGGGGGTGTATGTGGTAGACTCCAGGTGTTACTGCATATGGTTGAGCAGGCTGCTTTGGCACACTTTCAGAGCCATGCTCCGTCTCGAGACCACTACAGCAAGTCTCTGAGGACATACCGGTACAATGTTTGGGGATACGGTTCAAAGTAAAAAAGTCCAGGCGTTCCACTTGGCTTGCCCTTTAAGTAAAAGAGTCTGCTCAGGCATTGAGTTAGTACTATAACTCTTCTTGATGAAATGGTGAATCATCTACAAGAGATCATTAGAAACCTTCCTGCTATAAGATTTATCTGAGCTGCTATTCCACAGACACAATCTATCCAGAAAATAAAAATGGAATGGCAAATGCACCCAGATTTCACCAGCCTTGCATTATTCTGTTTTTTAGGGCCTGAAGGCTATGATCAAATAAAAATGACTTTTTCCACAGGTAGATTCTTCCCACTTTACTTTATTATATATTGAATGCTAACTGCCATTATTTATCTTTCCACATTCATACATAGTATTTATTTTTATTTTAGTTTTTTTTTACTTATAAAAGCTTATAGGTGTTTATAGGTGTAAGTATTATCCTCCTTGATCCTTTCCACATTTTGTACTGTAGTGTTATAACTTGGAACTGAAATTAACTTTATTGACAATATATGGAATGAATCTACACAAAATATGCCATAATTAATTTAAGACTAAAATAATAAACCCCAAAAGATACTCAATCGACCCATAATTCCTTCTCGGAAAATCAAGTAGCTCTCCTCAGACCTTAAATGAACAAATAATGTCATGGCTACACACACAGTCGTGACTATATCAATTAAATATCACTATATTAAATAAGAAGTATTTCTTTTTATAAAATAAACATAGAGACATTCATTTGTTAAATCTATGCACTTGCCCATACAGTTCACAGTTTTAGAAAGTAAACACATAAAAATATTTATACAGATTCTCAGAAGCACACAGTTTGCTTATCACATATCTAAATAAACATCATGAAAACCATGCAACTATCTGATCAAGTCCAAGAACGAGCCCACGTGAGCCTCGTATTGTTGTTGATATGGGAAAGCAATTGATATAGAGGCCGTACTGTAAGATTGTACAGAACATATTGCAATAAGCTGGATATGACCTATAAGAAACGTCCAGAATATTAAGCCACTCAGTTACAGAACAAGCAGAGGGTTGTTTAGTCTTACCGATGTACCAGTTTGGCAGTTCATGTGCTAGTTTGCCTTTGCTTGCTCAGTTTCTCATGCTGAGAATTGTTAAGGCTAAAGATATGCATGCTATACCTTCATTAGCTCTAGAGACAGATTTTATCCACAGAGGATTTCTCTCTAGATGTTGGACAATCAACAAGTAGTCATACTTTATTGTTTTCTACAAAATCATCATTGACCTGAGTAGAAAACTGTCCTTATCACAGCACCCCTGTGGCTTTAAATTCATAATCAGAAGGTTACAGGTTTAGATCCCTCCATGTTACATCAGTTCTATGGCAGTGACATCCAGAATGGGCACTATGATACACTCCAGGGTGCTTTCTTTCAAATATATAGCCTCACATTTGAGTGCACTAATTACTTGGCCATTGTTGTTCAGTATGAAAGCTCATTAGTGAGAACAGATGGCATTGTTCAGGGCTGAAACAAATACTTGTGGCTCTTGTTGCGAGCAGGCACTACAACCTGATAACCTCAGGAACCCAAGCTGCATTTACTCAGTAAACATATGCTTTACTATTAGGTTGTGGAGATATTATTTGTTCATCTTATATTATCTCTCTAGACATTATGTCTTTTAATGACTGCATGCAGTTTATGCAGATGATTGTCCAGTTTCTGACACTGTCACTGGATTTTTTTTTTCTTTTCTTGGCTGGATTATTATTTTTATTCGGTGGACTGTTTCTCATCCCACACTGTGATGGCTGAAACAGTCATGCTAGCAAGACACTATATCAGAGTTGCAACTGGGCTGAAAAAAGGTCAACCACCCAGATCATATGGGGTTAACAGTAGACCTGTTGTCTTTTTCCACTTGCTTAAGAATTATAAATGCATTTGCAAAGCATCTTTCTAGCTTCTGGGTAACAACACTAATTATGAATTGGCCAAAATATATTTTACTTTACAACAACATTTTAATTAGCATGATCTATTTTGTGTGGGACTCATTACAGATGTATAAATTATACAGAAGAAACCGATCTCTTAGAAGTGAGACTGGAGGCCAGAGTTTGGGTTGCAATAATTCTTATTTTAATTCTATTCGCCTGGAATTTGGCCTGTTTTGTTGAATATTTTTGTCATGTCACACTCCACGATGGTGGTTAATGGCTCATATGAAAGTAAACACTCAGGGCTTTAAAGAGTTTGTAGTTTTCCTCAAGTATGTTTTACCTAGCCTAATTGTGGCAATATTTTCACAGAAATGTTCCACACAAATGTTTCTTTCTCCAAAGTAGATGTTGATAACGAACCCATTCCTATTCTCTGTGATGCCCCAAGTGCTTATCCATACGCATCTAAAATTTAAAGGTGCTATATTCAACCAATAAAATTCTGTATAAACCTACAGTATCAACAGAGGAAAAACACGTCTCACACTGAAAGCCAACAGATTCCTGATTCATTTTACATCAGACCTTGTAGTAATAAAATCATTTATTTATTGTATTGTTAAAATGTCTGTTTTTTTACCATTTGGCCAGCAGAACGGAATACAAGCGTAAAGTGTGCACTTTTAAGCTAAAATACCTAGACAAAAAAAAGTATACGTTTATATAATAAATTGTTTGTTTCTGTAGTTTCACAAAAAAAAAAATAAAACAACAAAATCTATACTTAAGATTTTTATACTGAAGTTTGATTGGTTCTTATATTTAATGATGCAATAACTCTGGCCTATTCATTTCATTTCATTCATCTCAATATTTCCAATGGCTTTTTCAGCCTTTCAGAAATTTCAAGCTTTAAATAAATGAATGAAATCCAATGTAATGTCATTAAAAAAGCTTCATAATGTTTCGCGGCAAGTTCAGGGTGAGTTTTAATTTATTAGTTAATTTATCATTGGATATCTTTAGGAGATGTGGAAGCATTCATTCAATAGCAGATGAATAAATACCGTGTGGATGGAATCGATGTACTGTACACATACTGTCTGCTTTGCCACTGGTCTTCTGAGTCATATTTTAGCTGTTCATGGACAGTACAGGTTGCATGATGATATAAGAAGAAGGCATTTTGCACTGTCTATACACATTTATACAGTAATTTATAATTGTATTTATTTAAATGTTGTAAATGCAGATGCGTCTCTGACTTTCTCTCCCTGTTTGTCTCTCACACTCACCCAATATTTATGTAGCTTCTAAGTGTTGTTACTCACCCACACATGCTAGTCTGAGAAAAAAAAAACAAGAGAAGGAGGGCAGCCTCAGGGCAGCAGCATCTCCAATCCCACATCTAAAGTGCATCTCTTTCTGTCTCGATCTCTTTCTCTACCTCTACCTCTCTCTCTCTCTCTCTCTCTCTCTCTCTCTCTCTCTCTCTCTCTCTCTCTATCTCTCTCTCTCTCTCGCTCGCTCTCGCTCTCTGAAAATGGAGGCCAGAGGTCTATTGATCTGTTACCTGAGGGACTCATTTCAGTGGGTTATTGAGAACGAAGTGAACTTGCTTAAGGGAACCATTTCAACATTTTACCAGGAAAGGAGTAAACTTGCTAGAGTTTTTGAAAACATGAAGAGTGATGCTGAATAAACTTGTGCAGAGATAAAACGTGATGACCTTCACACACCACCTTCTTTCAATATGGTTAACATGTAGATGCATTAGTGTCAGAATGTTTGATGGAAGTGTGTGTAGCAACTCTCGCTCTTTCTCCTTCTCTCTCTGTCTCTCTCTCTCTCTCTCTGTCTCTCTCTGTCTCTCTCTCTCTCTCTCTCACATTTTTCTGTCTCTCTGTCTTGGTTGTCTCTTTTTATCTCTCTCTCTCTCTCTCTCTCTCTCTCTCTCTCTCTCTCTCTCTCTCTCTCTCTCTCTCTCTCAGACATTAAATCTAAACTCTTTGCTGTTAATTTTCATCCCCTGCCACTGAAACTCATTCTATAAATGACATAATTTTGGTTACTGTTTTTTGGACTGAGCCGGGTGCTTTACACAGAGTACGACCAGCCTGACATCAGCTTTGAAAAAACACAGTTATATATTTATACATTTTAAGTCTATAGGTTAACTAAACAATTTAATGCATGCATATTAGCTCATCACGAAGTCTTGCCATTCCGAGCCTTGATCATTCCTGATTGCTTTATCATGTGCTAGATCCTTGCTGTGTTTGTTGGTTTACTCTTTGGATTATCCTATGTCCTTGTTTGTACTATCGACTGAGATTCTGAGCCTTGCCTGCTTATTGACCCAGATTTGAACTGCTTCTCAATTGTGTTTGCTGAGATCTGTATTAAAAATTTTCTTTACACATGGATCATAGCATGCTATGCGTAGTGTATAATAAATGTTTGGTGGTAGACAAGCGCACAGGTTCTTCACACTTTGAGGGTTGCAAAGAATAGAGCAATGTAAGGAGAGCAGTAGAATGGAGACGTGAACATACGTGAATATTTAATTATGTACTTGCCTAATCAGGGTATAAAGGCAAACAAGAGATAATCTGTGCTGCCCTTAAACACACTTAGACTTCATCAAACCTCTCCATAGTTTCAGAAGTTGTTTGGACTTTGCATATATCCACAAGGCATTCATCTACAGCTTTGATTTTGATATGCTTGGGTTAACCTGGGTCAGAATATTCCAGAAGTTTTGTCTTTGGCTCCTATATTTGTGTCTTTTGGATTCTATATTTACGCCACTATTTTTGAGTGAAACTGTAATTGAAATTTAGTCACATATACGAGCTGTAGGTTCGTATTAGCAGACGTCTGCATCAGAGAAGAAAAATGTCCGCAGATGTGCAGTAATGTAGACGCAGTGGTACATTTACATGCATCTCATGGCTGCAGAGGCTCAGCGACAAAGCCGCTGCAGCAGAGCACGTCGTCTCCGGAGACTTCCAACACACACACACACACACACACACACACACACACACACACACACACACACACACACACACACACACAGAAAAAAAGAGAGAGAGGACAGTAAGGAGTCTGACATTTGAAGAGAAAAAAAGAGTTCATCTTTCTCTCTCTTCAGTGCCAAGGCATGGAGCTTTTGAGGAGCCAATCAGGCATTTCACGCTTGTCACCTTCACTATAGATGGGATACAGATTCTTTTCCACATTGGAACAATTTTTCATCGTACTCTTTGGCGTGTTCGTATTGTATTGCTCCATCAATAATTAGTTCCAAAAGTCCCCATTAGGAAATAATGAATGAGGGCTTTTAGCAAATCTTTTCTATTTTTAGTCTCTAATTTTTTAACGTCTCACACATGAAAGGATTCCAATGGCTTTGGGTATTATAAGGCAAAGTGTATTAATCGGAAAGAGCTCAGCACGGTCCCTTATATTCAACCTGTACGGTTCTAAAGCCGGCAGGAGGGTTGAGTGATTAACCTTGGGGGAGAGATCAGGCTGACACGTACACACACGTGCTTCACATCAGGTGCTGTGCTGAAGTATAAAGCAGCAGTATGTGAGAATATGGGAATAGAGGCATGGAAAATTCCAACTTTGCTAAATATAGCCAATCAGGCAAGACATACTTTGTGTCTGATGGTTTATTTATTGATGAACTGGAGCTTCGTTAGATAATATAAGTAAGTTCATCCAAATTCTTTGATCAGGTTCCAAAATCTATGTATAATTTACTGCTTTAAACGAGTCTTTAGGTTTTATTTTCTATGCTGAATTTTCTATACATTTCAAATATCAGAAAGGACATTTTGTCTTTCCGTAAATTCTTTAAGACTTCTTTTACAAAGTCAGGATGAATATGTATGTAATGTGTTTTTTGAAAGGGTTGAAAAAATGTAACAGAAAGTTTCGAACATTTACTTCATGATAATCGAAAAAGAAAATGTGGAAGTGGCCTGGATTTTATCACCATGGATGTAAATATCACATCACTTATTGTGGTCCTTTGTTGTGTCCCAGCAAGTGTGTACTGGATCCCACTTTATCCCAAGTTTTTGATGCATTGTGTGGAATGTATTCATGTCTTCTGATTGACTGCACTTTCTCACCCAGAGCACAACTGACTTGAGCAGTAAGGTCAAATATTAGAAACAAAAAATGACCAAAAATATTTATTTACCAATGTATTGTTTGAAGGGGGCACGGTGGCTTAGTGGTTAGTACGTTCGCCTCACACCTCCAGGGTTGGGGGTTCGATTCCCGCCTCCGCCTTGTGTGTGTGGAGTTTGCATGTTCTCTCCGTGCCTCGGGGGTTTCCTCCGGGTACTCCGGTTTCCTCCCCCGGTCCAAAGACATGCAAGGTAGGTTGATTGGCATCTCTGGAAAATTGCCCGTAGTGTGTGAGTGAATGAGAGTGTGTGTGAGTGAATGAGAGTGTGTGTATGCCCTGCGATGGGTTGGCACTCCGTCCAGGGTGTATCCTGCCTTGATGCCCGATGACGCCTGAGATAGGCACAGGCTCCCCGTGACCCGAGGTATTGTTTGAAACATAGCAAGGTTTAAGCTCAACCCAGTTGCCACAATCACATACTGTAATGTCATATATCCCAGAAAAGCTTGAATCCTGATGGATACCTGACCCTCACACGTATATGTGGGTCTAGTGGTGTAGTCTACGTGATACGCAGGTATACTCCATATACCCACTCGGAAAGGCCAAGGATTTCCGTATACCCACTTAAAAAGTGTGAGGATACGTAACAATATCGTTTTGTGACAGAACTTTCATTCATAATTTCACCCCGTCTGTGTTGCGACCACAGACTGTGGTTGCAATTGCGAATCACTAACGTTTTTGGACCATTGGGGCTTCCGTGGCCTGTGACCTGATCTGACGTCACCTACCAAGGAGGAAAATGAGTTGCTTGGTGGTGTTTTTTGGCGCAAATTTGAAATTAACTAACTAATGTAAAAGAAGATATGAAACGAAAGCAGACTCAAAATATACTCTGAGTGTTTTCGGAAGCCTGCGCCTAAAGCTACAGCAGCTTCGGGTGACATTTCACCCACAGCCCGAGTACAAATGTATTTGGAAAGCTTTGTAAACTACCAGTTCATTCAGTTCATAATATTCTGCAATGAAAGAGTGTTGGTGATAAAACTGAACAAATGTTTATTGTTCACTCTTAAATGTACATTGAAAACTGACAGCTGATAAAACCTGTGCTCCAGGTCCCATATTCATATAACATTTAAGGCTAAATGTAGTTCTTAAAGGTAAAGTTCACCCAAAAATGAAAATTGTGTTATTTTTCAAAATATCATCTTTTGTGTTAAACAGAACTAAGAAACTCATACAGTTTTGGAACAAACTGAGGGTGAGGAAAAACACAATTTTCATTTTTGGGTGAACTATATCTTTAAGAGTTACATTTAGCCTTAAATGTTATATGAATATGGGACCTGGAGCACAGGTTTTATCAGCTGACTGTCTTTTGTTGCTTATAATAATTTGGAATATTGATAACACATAAGTAGTCTTTAATAATGCTCTAAATTACATGTAGATGCATATTTTATGCATTAGTGAGTGTGGTGGTGCCTATGGGGTGTCGCTCTAGGATGGGGGGATCACAGTATACTCACTACAAAAAACTAGACTACACCACTGTGTGGGTCTTCCTCAGACTGCCGCAATATAAAATGCTCTCCCATTTTTTGGTCTCTTGGAAAAAAACCTCATTTGCATCAGTAAAGGTATTCCAAAATCTTGTGATAAATAAAACTGGCACAGACATGTATGGTTAAAAAAAAACAGCAATACTATACAACATGATACCCTGTCAGTACTGACAGTAAATTATTTCATTGTATTTCTTTTTAACTCCAATTGTCATGATACATTTTAGATATTGTTATTTTGTATAAACTCAAAAATGAAACTCAAATTATGTTTGTCTATTGGCAAAATGTTTCCCAGTCCATTACGCTATTCACCTGGTGTCTTACCTTTACATATCGTTATTTATTACCAGATATGTTTATCATCTTTGATTTAAGCAGCATGACATGCAGGTTAGTCATCTTTCCTAGCTTATATTTCCTGCCTTTCTGTCACTAGAACTACCTTTTTCCTGATAATGTCCACGCACATCCTCTCTCTCTCTGATGATAAGGGCAAGTATGTTAGAGATGGTATTCATACTCTCTTCCTTCTTGCTTTTTTCTCTTTTTTCTCTCTCTTCCTGGTTAATGCTCAACCTAATGAAGCTGTCAGGCCTGATCTATTGTTCCATGCAACACTGCCATATAGATTTTGAGCGAAGGAATGCTATTTGTCCAGGGCTGCAAGCAAACACAAGTAGGTAATTGCCTTATGTATCACTAAAGACTGGTCAGTGCCTGGGCAAATGAAGTAATATATCTGAATGTGCGTGTATAAATCTGGGTGAAAAACAGAGATATTAATATTGCTCACTTTGTCACGCAATTCATTATAACCTCAGATATCGCTGTGACTTTTCCCAATCTAGCACTACCTCAGGCGTGCTGTGATTATAAATCAACAGGTAAGTACGTAAACAAACTGGTTGATTAGCATAAGTTTGGGATGCTAACTTCAAGACGTGTAACTAATGCTAAGAGTTTTCAAATGTATTTCTAAATCAAGAGAATGCAGTTTAATTGTGAGAGGTAAATTTTATTCACAGACTTGTTCTTGAATCAATCTTTCAGCTGAAGTGTTTATTAGGTTATTTATGGGTTTTTAGGAGATACGTGCTTAATGTAATTGGGGCAAATTTATTTAGAGTTAATAAGTCTGAAAATTGTTTTACACTGACTATTACAAACTCAATAACTAAACCAAGTAAATATAAAGTTATCACTGATTTATTCAGTGAACCTCGGTTTGCAGTTGCCTGAATAGCAGATTAACAACAATTTTATTAATTATTTAGGATAGAATTATATAATTTATTTTAATATTATTCATTCTTTATTTTGTTATTCTACATTTTGACATGAAAAAAACAAGGTAATTCTTTTAACCCAGCTTGGATTGGATTGGATTGGATTTTCTTGTAGTTATTTGTTTGATTATTGGCTTAATTTAGGGGGATGTGGTAGCTAAGTGGTTAAGATGTGGGACAACTGTTTATGAGTTTAAGTCCCAGGTCCATAGAGTGTCCAGCACTGGGCCCTTGATCAAGGCCCTTACCCCACACTGGCACAGTTGTTGCTTTTGTTGGTCAGTCCATCGTTGCTCTGTTTTGTTCTGTTTAAGTATCTATACAGTCCAGCTTTTGTCAGAAAGAAATTGCTGAGTTGATATCAAACCTGTTGCTTTCCATAAAACTAAAGTTAGCGATATGTCTTCCATGT
Organism: Tachysurus fulvidraco; assembly: GCF_022655615.1. Taxonomy (NCBI): domain Eukaryota; kingdom Metazoa; phylum Chordata; class Actinopteri; order Siluriformes; family Bagridae; genus Tachysurus; species Tachysurus fulvidraco. Next base: position 5,529,250 of record NC_062539.1, on the reverse strand, counting down.
TGTTACATGTTTTCATGGCATTAATATTCTTTAATATTCATAAATGAATACATTCATGACGTTGCATAAAGTTAGATTATAAATCAACTCCAATGCTGCTGGCTATATCTTGCCCAATGATGATCAACTTTAAGAGTTCATTATAATTTTACTAATAACTTCTCTGTTAGTCACTGGTAATCGCCATCAAGATATAATATTCATTTTCCTAGAATTGGGAATTTACAGTGTGCCACAGAGACAGTAAGATCTGTGTGTGTGTGTGTGTGTGTGTGTGTGTGTGTGTGTGTGTGTGTGTGTGTGTGTGTGTGTGTGTGTGTGTGTGTGTGTGTGTGTGTGTGTGTCCAGGTACAACCAGTAATCAATGATAATCAATAATTAGGTGAGTTGGAGCAGGCATGTTGGAAAAGCGGTGCATTCTGGGAACTGCAGTTTAATAATGATTCTGATCCACAAGGGACGGTTGGTTCCTGGTAATCTCTAAACACATGCACACTACAGTGTCAAACTTTGACAAGTGATTTGTGAAAATGTATAGAATGTGTATAATGTTTTTAGCTTGATTATAGCTTGCTTGCATAACACTAACACAGAATCTTCATCCTACACCAGCTCATACTTACAGAAGTGAGGGTATATAATAGTGTGGCTTTTACTAGCAAGTGTATTTGTTTACATGCACATTTTCTAAATGCTCATGAGTAAATCCTGTAGAGTGTTATCAGATATGCTAGTTTAAGTTAGCTAGCAAGATATTATGCTATCAAACATGTAAGTTTGCTTACTTATACATATCATATTATAGAGATTACATAAGCCTATTTGATTATATACTTGTTGTTGTTGTTGTCTGTGACCCATTTTAGTGCATGATCCAGTATGTCCTTTTGTCTTTTTTTAAGCGTGAATAAAGAGGTATAAACTGTAAAAATGTGTGAGATAACAAAAGAAGAGGAAAGACTAAACAGATTGCACTGCCAGACTTCAATTTCTCTAAACAACAAAGAGGATTTATTTTGTAATGTTATTCTCGAAGGCGGCCACTTCAGATGTGACCTCAATTTGTCACATTGAAGGATGGACTTTAAATGTCTTTGTGCAGTTGAATCTTTTAAAAGTAAGTCTGGCTTTTCGGCAGCTTTTTCTCTCAGAAAAAAATAAATAGCATTTCCGGTTAAGAAAACACACATAGGACAGCTGATTATACATTATATACAGGGCTGTCACCAGTACATACAGAATGGGGGCATATTTAATTTTCATAGGGGGTCACACTTTTTTATGACATGAGAAACAGACATACACCCGTAGTTATTACAATTAAAATAGACCACATTGAAGATTTGTCTCCACGCTTGTTGTTGTTGGTCGAAGTAGTCTTTGACATTATTGAATCTTTAAACCACTTTCTTATATCCATGGCCTTGGTGTACGAAACCACCAATATTTGATTTTGTGATCGCACGCAATGTGTAGCCGGTGCGCAAAGGAATAAATTATAAACAATACTGTATACTATATATACTATATTATTTATATCTATACATATGCTACACACAAACTCTATATTGTAATTTTAATAAATAGAACTACCGGTACTTCTAACACAAAAATATAAATATAGAAAGATCTGCTGCAGGAGACAGGAGACTTGCCATCGGCTGTTGTATTTGAATAATCAATGAGGTGGGTCTATGCAAGGTTTGCATAAGTAATTTAAATATAATAATGTTTAGTTACGTTTTGTGTAATAATTGAATATGAATTTGCTGATTCATATTTCTGAAGATAATGTTTTATGTATTTCTGGATAAGTGTTACCATTGTAAAGATAACTGTTCCTGTGAGCTAACTACTGGTGTTAAAACGTCAAGGATGCACTTTGAATTTTTGAGTTATATTCAATCTCTTAGAATAGTAGTTAAAAGAGCATCTACCACAAGGTTAAGTGAAATGTGTTCAGGGGTGTGTGCTGATTCATTTGGGGTGGCACGTCGAGTCAATTGGCCCCCAAATCCTTCCAAAAAAACCCACCCCATCCACCCCCCACCCCCCGCCGACGGTCCTGATTGTACTGTATATCTTATATACAAAAATTCAATGTCACATTTTTTTCTGCACATTTTAATGATCCCTTAGTTTGCTTAATCGCGTTTATTACATGACAGCACAATGGAGAGAAACAGGAATAAGTTACGGGGATCATGCATGTAGTTTGAAAGCTAGCTCAATAGTTGAGTCTTTTTTATCCAATAGGATGAGTAGACAAACACCCGGTTCATCATTTAAAAATAACCCAACATAGAGAAGGTGTAATATCAGCCCTTCCCTGGGTTAATAGCTGGGTTATATTCAACCGAACAATATTTTGCGCTGGCGTTATCTGTTTACACCTAAACGTGTTAAAACAGTCTGATAAAATATTGATCCGTTTTACATGTGTAGGTGTAGCATCACCTCAAAAATTCACGTTTCTTGCTTTTTATCCACAAGACGTAAACCATTTTACGCTTTAAATTCGCGATTGTACTTGTGAGACGCTCCCTTTTATACGAGTCGGTCGAGCGAGCGGTAAAAACAGAGAGAGAGAGAGAGAGAGAGAGAGAGAGAGAGAGAGAGAGAGAGAGAGAGTGTCATTTTGTGGGAGGCTGAGAAAAGAGAGGAACAGACACATAGACACATTTCCTATTCCCATTTTTCTTGTCATCTTCTAAGACTAGTTGCTACATCTCTCTATCACGCACACACACAGACGCACAAAACACATACACAAATACACACACTGTTGGAGGAGGAGAGGAGAGTGTGATTGGCATGTGGGGACAACACACACTCACCTACACACACCTGGAGCTGAAGAGAAACACGGACGCCGTCTCCTGACTTATGGAAACAGGCATAGAGGTGACCGAGAGCGCACGACAGCACACACACACATACACAGATACATACACACACTCACACCGACAGACAGATGTGGTGGAAGCAGGAAGCACGCTGCAGCTGTTGGTAAGTAAAGTTTTACATTTTTATCTCCTTCTCTTTTCACTCCGAAACACATGCGTAAAGCAGGTTATTGATCACTTGATCATTTGACCAGTTGTGCAACAGCTGGATGAGAAGGTCAGATACAGAAGAACAGGTACTATTATAGTTCGATGGAATGACTTGAGAGGTCCATTTGTTTAAGTTACTAAACACACCAGGATATCAGATTATAGTCAGATCCTTATTTATGTTCCAGCTTGAGGTTGTTGGTTTGAAATGACAACATGATATCAGTGTCACAAGGTGTTTTTTTTCCTGACATCATGGGTATCATCCGGTGTCTCATCCAAATGAAGATGTTTTCAGTTTTGTCTGTCTTGCTCATTATGGCTGAATATGAGAGCAAAGTATTTAAAAAATATCCCAAAATTAATATTTTGAATCTTTAGGTTCCTGTAAAGCTGCATTGCAACACTAACACTACTAACAGATACATTTCTCCATTTTCAATATCAAAAGAATTATTCTTTTAAATGTTATCTCCTCTTACAGCCAGATTTTATTCTGTTGTTAATCTTAAAACATATAATTCGTTAACCAGCATCAGTTAGTCAGTAAAATCAAGTGGGACAATGTACAAGCAGACTGGACTTTTAAAGGGTTAAATAAATCAGTGAGGCATTTTTCAGCTTTATAAATGTGTTGCTCTTGTTTTGCTGCTCTGTTGTAAATAATCCTCATCATAGTACATCTCAAATGTTTATTTTAGTATTTTTTTTATTATTTGTCTACGTTCCTCATAATACCGAATACAGTCTCATAATAACGGAATCCACTACAGATCAAAAAGTTCACAGAGTTGTTCTGGATTGATCGGGGTGCCTGTAAGGACTTACCCACTTTGATCGTTTTGTAATCACTTTGCTCCTCTACACAGCACTAGTCCAAAGTTCTACTCAATTTTATGTAGCCTAATCAATGGGATGCTTTTAACATTGTCTTTATACTTCTATTATACTTAACATGATTTTAGTTATTTTATTTTTGTTGTTATTAAATGAGATGCAAGGGATATCTTCAAATATCAGAAATCTAAATAGATTTGTGTTTGTGGAATGATGAACTGAGATCATGCGCCAACATAATTCACACTCTCGGTCCCTCTCGTCTGTAATTATGGCACTGTAATGTGCGACATTGAGATGCATGCTCACAGTGTGTGTGTGTGGGTGTGTGTGTGTTTGCAAGTAGACACACACAAACCTGCATCTGTATTACAGCAATATTGTGTGACCATCTCATGCAAAGATATGTAAGCATACAGACTCTTCTTATTGGCTGTATGTCTGCCTGCATATATGTGTTTGTGTGTTTGTGTGTGTGCGTGTGTGTGTTGCACGTTCTTGCTCCCCCCCCCAGCTCACTCACCCATGCCATTATCAGCAGTAGTGTGTCTGACAGGTCCTTTAATGTGTTGCCCTGGGCAATAAGGACCTTTAAACAGGGAACAGGAATAGCTTCAAATGGTGACAGGAACATCACACACAGCTCAACAGGGTGAGACAGTAAGAGAGTCCTGAATGCATCAGCATCCACTTCCTTGTCTTCAACTCTAATGCTGTGTTCAGAGACAAGTTTACTATTTCTGATTATTTCAACATCTACAGTATGCTGTGACATTCCCCAATCGTGTTTTTTCCCCCTTCACCAGTATTGTACAGACTGGCTGGTTTTGAGGAATAAATGACGTCGCATGTCATATCTGTCAGTTTGAAAACATTTGCATGTTATGAAATGAATCATATATTAATCAAGATCATAATCTTCTGATGATCTTCTGAACTGTTAATGTTGTTAACCATCCACAAGACAAGTTCCTGGTATCACTTGTATTATCGAGTCGTTCCCCTCACCAGCCTTTCATTTTTCACTCTCTTGACAAAACCTTCATGTCACAATTGACTGTCACAAAAACACTGAAGCTGGAGACTCCTTCCAAAAATGCTAAATAAACATCTCACAGATGCTTCATCCTAGCAACAATTACACACAAGTCCTACATGTATTATAATAATTTGATCCAGATTGTGCCTTCTATATTTAATCGATCGCAGTGGATGGATAAGCAAACAGAAGGCCATGAGCTGTAGACACATCATGGATCCATACAGAAATTCCAGATGTAGCTTGCATTAAAATGAGTTCATTTACACACTAAATGCTTATTGCCCCTTTGATACGAGCAGTGAATTAAAATAAAGAAAAAACATTAACCTTGGAAACGTAAGATCTATAAAGCAAAAACAGAATAAGCCTGACTAATACTCACATAACTAAGAGATTTGTCCTTTAGGAGATAAGGAGTTTTTCTAATCAAAGTCTAATTTGTTAGAGCATTGCGTATTATAGCTGTGGATTTATTAATTGTTGCCTTAATAACAGACTCATTATGGCGGCTGTCCAAAACGCTGGTCCTTTTGCCACCACTGACTGTTCTGTACAAAATCAACTAATTACAATGACTATACTACATTGTTTATTGTTCTGATTAACCAGATTGAACAAACTGTGAATCCACTTCCTGTGGACGGGGTTTGTACCCTAATTGTTCCTGAGTGTTGGCATGTAAAACTAGGAAGGAAGAGCATGTGTGTGATTTCTAGATATCGTGCCATATCCTGTCTTGCACTAGTCCATTTCCTGTGTCTGGGTTCCATAATGGCATGTGGAGCATGTGGCAAGGCACACCTTGTCCTTCTGGCCCTATGCCTAATGAGAACGCCATCATCCCGAGTCTGGGCATACATACCCGTTTGTCTGTTCCAGTGGGGCTTTTAAAATCGTTTTCTGGATTTGCATAAAATCAGACAGTGACAGACCTCCTACATGTGCCATGCAGTAACTCTCTTGCTGGCGTTATTAACGCTGGCTGCGTGGGTTTCTGTTCAGTCCGTGTTATCGACTTGTGCTCTTTAGGAGGATGTGGGTGTGAGTGACTCGCCTGAAGGCAGTGTGTATGAGAAAATCTTCTGGCTGCTATTATTCAATTCATTATTATTCATTATTTCACAATTGCTTTCTCTCTCTCTCTCTCTCTCTCTCTCTCTCTCTCTCTCTCTCTCTCTCTCTCTCTCTCTCTTTCTCTCTCTCTCTCTCTCTCTCTCTTTTTTATATATATATATACACACACAGTATATATAGTATAGTATATGAGTAATTCTATTATTTTTTACAGAGGATGTCATCTCTTAAAAATAAATAAATAAAAGAAAATGAGTGGGTGAATCAGAGAGTGATGGAAACATGGAAAGCTGCTTAGTAACAGAGAAATCAATTATGTGGACAGCAGTTGAGTGTTTTTAACATTTGGCCAGGAAGCTAATTGAAATTAAGGCAGTGGAATTGCAGCAGATAAACAATTAACCCTTACAATGCCCAAGATTCTCCTAACACACTCATAAAACTGGACACGTTTATGAGATGAACTGTAGCTACTGAATAATATGCTTTAGGTGAATAACTCAACAATAAAAGTATAAGTTGTTAACCAACAGAAAGAAGTATTGAAGTATTGCTTTGGTGCTGGATTTCTAGCCCAAACAAGTGAAAAAGAAGCTTTGTTGCTGTTTATTAAGTTCGTAAGTACAGTATGTGTACTGTGTAGATACTCTGTATACTCAGACAATGTATAACAGCATTGTTAGAATTATAGTGTTTAGAAATTCTGACCTCTTGCTATGGTGATACATGAGCCACCTGAAAACTATTTCAGTGGCAAAACAAAGAAAATTCACTGAAAGGCGAAAGGACGCAGGATATAAAACTAACACTTGGTAACTGTAACATTCACTTATCTTTCTATAGGTAAAATCTGACCTGTGATTCCTCACATCATGATCCTCTGTCTTGTGAGCTAATAGAAAACAAGGGTGGGACCGTGGCCTGTTTGGTCCTGAAAAGTTCTGGTAGCTGGTCACTTGGCTGGTCAGTCGGCTGATCACAAACTCTAGTGATCTAGTTAACAAAAGTATGTTTTCTCAGTCTTACATTAAAAACTGGTCATTTTCTAAAGCTGCACCAAGTGACATTTTAGTCTCGTTTTCTCTGTCCTCTAAGCTTCTAAGATGGTGGCTAAGGTTATAGGCGGTGGCTATGTGGTTTGCTAACACTTCTAACATTTCTACTGATGTGTCACATGGCATTTTGGAACTACATGAGCAGTATTTTTGTGAAGAATCCAAACCAACTTTCCCAGCTAAGAAGTTTCTGGAATGGTCCCAGGCTTAGGCAGTAGAAAGGACTACTAAATTAGGACTTTTACTCATGCTTACCACACCAGACTCGGATCTGCATGCGCTTAAATTGCCTTTTCAGTCTATATTTAGGCTTATGAACATTTGTTATGATGTTTTGACCCATCTCTCTAATAACTAACCGCAGCTGTCTTATTTCATTAAGCTCCTTAATCCACTTGCATTTAAAAGCACCATTTGGAGCAATGAAAAAAACAGAGCCATCTCTCTTATTAGCATCATTTTGTTAATCATTTTCACACCCAGCCTTTCAAGGGCACAACATATCAAGCAAATCTCGCAAATGTGTGAGCACATGCCCTGAAAATCTGCTCTAATTGTCTAATTCTTGCTTTAATGTCTGAGGCAGCAGAGCATGTGGGAATGACATGCTTCAAGGTCAAGGCTTTATCTTTCCTTTGTTTTGAACAGCAAGGGCAGCAAGAGACTACCGTTTCCATGGAGTTTACTCCATTACCCCCCTTTTCCCAATTCAAAGCAACGTGCCAAACACATTTCTCACTACGGTTTAAAGTCAGCTGGTTTTCAAACAAATTATCAAACGTTAAATGGCATAATTGCACTGAAAAAAATTACTGAATAGATAAAATGATGTAAACTAAATAACAGTGCATCCTGTGTGCTGCTGTTTTTACTATAGTTTTGGATTCAGCATTATTTTTTAATGGCTGGCTTTTACCCGATAGCTGATATTTTTAGATACAGGGGGGAAAAAAATCAAGCTTCGCACCTGGGTCAAAAATGATTCACAAGATTCAATGATTCACTCTCATGTAGCCTTGATCAGAAATGCATTTGATTAATCATTAACCTATCAAAGGGGCAGGTGTCCAGTAGAAGGAGCTCGAGGGAAATCACACCCCCCGTGGACATAATGAGAGTTGGATTCGGCGCTTTATGCTTGCAAGATTTATTCAATTGATTCAATTTTTAATGCCCTCTCAAAAATAGCACCGCCAGCCTGAACCCCAGCACTGTGAGCCCTGGCTTTGAAACTGAATGGCAGCAATCAGAGAGGGCAGTGTAGAAGTGCTGGGTTTAATATGAGTAGCTTTAGTAGGTTGTGTTCTATTTATTCTTGCCATATTCCTCAATTATTCCATGCACCCGAACTCACATCTTACTGTTCAACACATGTCATTGTGAAATGCAGGAACACTGTGCATATACTCCATTTTTGTTTCTATCAAAACCTTAGAAAGAAGGATTAGCAAACCTTTAAACTTCAGGCTCCAGTATGCTCTCTGAACAGAAGCAGTGCTTTTACTCTATCGTCTGTCAATCAAAGCGATACTTACCAATCATAATTGTCTGTCAGCTCGTGTATGCATAAGATGGCAGTTATTATTATGCTTTAAGTGCATGATGATGTAGCATATAGGCTCCTAGATATTTAAATATGGAATATAAATGTATCAGTGTCACTGCTTGGTTCAACACCAAGCTAAGAGCTGTACTTTTATCAGAAACGAGCACAGACGAAGGGGACAGGACATGTAACTCACACTATTTAAGGAAAAATATAATAAAAAAATTTTAATACAGCGGCTAGTAAGTGCTCCCAGGGTTTAAATAACCTTAGCAAAATTTGGTCCATTATGGAAGATATGCTTGATATTCTTTGGAAATATTTACCGTACTAGCAGATCAAATGATCCTGTTTAGCTTCTATGACAGCATTATGACTAATAATTAATTAGCATTTAAAAAAAAACACAGAAGCAGCAAATGACCTTCATTTTTCATCATGCTAAAACAGCATAATTTCACAATTGTAAAACGGGTTTAAACTGGATGTAAAGATACCTGACACTTTTGATTAGCTACAGCCACTTTGTTTAAAGAGATAATCTGACAGTAGCTACTTAAATATAGATTATAAATACAGATTATAACAGAAACCATTAAAAACAGGTGCTTTTACTGCTAACGACTGGAAACATGTACTAAAACTAATCAAAACAAGAAGCTGAGGTAACATTAACATAGCTAGCTAATGTTCTACGTAGAGTCTAATACTTAGCTAGCAAAAGTAGTTCACTAGCTACTCAGCATAACAGTCAAAGAGATGGATTAATAAACAGTTCTTAGATTAATTTGCAATATTTGAAAGGCATTTAAGGGGTATATTTGCAAAAACATTTTGCAGCAGTGGTTTTCATGCTAATATATAGTTATGCTAATACATAGAAGTCTTGTAGAGTTTTAGAGTTTTTGTTGAAAATAAATACAGAATACATATCTGAAATATGAATTACTAGTACATGGAATTATTATTGTGTGGTAATGTTAGTGTTTAAGTGTGTTCAGTGCATCCAAGAAATATGGGATATTACTTCCTTTCTTATATAACTTGGTTCCTACGTTTATAAATAATGAAAGACACAGGTTTTGAGTTTCTGTGTGAGGGTGTGTGGATGTCTGAGTCTAAGGCATAGCTATGACTTGCTAAACACCACTGAAGCATGAGTAGTGACAGAGCCATACTGTTTCTGTCCTCTGTCCTCTTCATTCTGTCCCCTGTCACTTATTCCCTTACACTCTTTACCTTCTTTGCTGTCCTTATTTCCCCAAATTCTGTTCTCCTACCCTCTTTTTTTGTCACATATGGTAGCCCATCGTTCTGTTCATTTTCTGTTCTGTTCTTGTTTTTTTTTTCTTCCCCCACACAATTTATTCTGCACACAAGGCATTTTGACAGGGTTGTGTGTGTGTGTGTGTGTGTGTGTGTGTGTGTGTGTGTGTGTGTGTGTGTGTGTGTGTGTGTGTGTGTGTGTGTGTGTGTGTGTGTGTGTGAGAAGTTAATCATGAAGGCCAAGCTGGTATACTACACAGACAATTGTTCTGCTACAGTACATCCTTCAGCAGCAACAGACTCCCGTCACTCTGTCCTCTACCATGGAGGAGCTTTTAGTGTGTTTATAGTGATGTAAGGACATCACCTCTGACTCAGTGAACCACAAAAAGTGGAATTTGAGAGAGAGAGCAAGAGAGAGCCAGAGAGAGAGAGAGAGAGAGATTGCTGAACCTGGTGTATTTTGTTTTGAGGCAGTGGATTCTCAAGTGTTAGTTCTACATCATTGTGTCAGTGTCTCTGTCTCACACACACAAATACACAAGACCTTGAGTCTAAACATACACACACACACACACACGCACGCACGCACGCACTCTCTCTCTCTCTCTCTCTCTCTCTCTCTCTCTCTCTCTCTCTCTCTCTCTCTCTCTCTCTCTCTCTCTCTCTTATCCTCCACCTCTCAAATAAGAACCAACAGCCTCTTACATTCACACATACTTCAATAGCCAAGCAATTCTGCCAAAAAAAAAAAAAAAAAACCTCACACTCTCACACAAAGTGTGTTTGAACTCAGTCACCCTTACAGATCTGCTTCGGTGCTGTTTGATAGGGGAGAGACGTTGGGAATTAGCTATGACTAAGTGTGGAGAAATTCCAATCAAAATATGCTAATGCATTATGTAAAAAAAATGCTAAAGTCTTTTTTCCTAAATCCTTTTCAGTTAGATTTATCTAGGTTGTGAATTCATGTGACAAAATAATGGCAAAAAAAGAAAACCATGACTATATTTGTTTAATATTAACACCATTTGATTAGAAATGTAAAATGGTTAAATTGCATCTTTTTAGAATGAATAGACTGAACATGGGGTTTTCTGTCACACTTATTGAATTAACAAAAAATCTTTAAAAAAAAAAAATGTACTTACAGCTTATCATTTCCTTACACTGTGCCTCAGTTTAATTAAGTACGTAATAGATAGATAGATAGATAGATTGATAGATAGATAGATAGATAGATTGATAGATAGATAGATAGATAGATAGATAGATAGATAGATAGATAGATAGATAGATAGATAGATAGATAGATAGATAGATAGATAGCATTTATCATGATTAAAAGAGTAACAGGAAAACTTGTGCAGCAGTAATCTCAATTAAACAATAAATAATATAATTATGTAATTCATACTGGTTACATAATTTGAGAATATGTAATTAATGTGATGTTAAGACAGATCGGACATAATAACATTAGCATCAAGAACCGAATTTCTAGACTTAATTATAATTAAAAGCTACAAAAAAAAACAACTATTTTCTCATTGTAGAGTCGTTGTGGCAACATAAACAACTCATGAAGAGTGCTTGTGCTAGACAAGCCGCTTTTGAGTTACAGGTGCATCATGAACAATGGTGTATTTGGTACATATTTCTACGGCATTGTGAATATTGTGTTCGGGTTAATAAAACCAACTGACTGAGATTAAGTAACTATTACTGACATTTAAGTGTAAGAGTCAGTATCAGCTCAATAATGGGTGGAATATTATTACAGGACTGATATTAGGATTCCTAGTCTTTGACCCCGAGGAGGATAAAGCTCTTACTGAAAGACTTCTTATATTGGTGTAACATCTCAAACAAAAGGATGAGATCGGGACATTCCTTCACAGCTCTCTCTTTTTTTAAACTACACTCTCATATCGCTGTTAACGTCAACGCCGTCTCTGTGCTGAGCCTGAGAAACTCTGAGTCAGAGCGAGGACAGAGGATCATGAGCAGCGAGCAAGAAGTGAGAAAAGACAGCTCCACTTTTAAAACAGCACAAATTGCGTCAAGCATGAATGTCATGATCATAGTTTTAGTGCGGAAAGTGCTGAATTATTCATAGAAGACTGCTGGTATGTACGAGACAGGGAATCAAAGCTGGATTTCTGACCCTGTGAAATTGATGACAGAGGGAGAGAGGGGTGCAACAGAGAGGAGGGAGATAGGACAGGGGGATTCGGAGAACAAAAACAAAGCCGAAAAAGACAGAGGACGTGACAGAGATGTACGCTTTCTGGAGATGAACATTATGTGACACACATTTGCACACACACAAATTCCATGATTATGAGTGTGAAAAACAGTAAAATAAAGAACAGAAAGAAAGGACAGAAGGGACTGGATAAGGACAAATAAATGTCACCTCTGTAATAACCACGGAGGATACACAAACTATATACTGAGTGACTGATACTGTACATTGCTGCATTGTTTTTTACATATTCTTCGTCTCTTAAACACAGCAATCCAGATATAATATTGCTTAGGATGTTGTACTGTAATTTATATTTAATACTCATTTAAAATTTAATATTAAAGAGGTCTCAATATCGTTCTATGGAATGTAATAGTTCAAAACATTTGTCCGATCCACTGTAGAGCCAATTTATTATCTGCATGAGTTTTAACTGTGAATTTTTTTCTATCATCATTTTCTTTACATCATCATTTATACTTGGGAATTCGGGAGCTTTGTCTCTTCTGAGCTGAATTTTTATTCATTTATTTGAATTTTTTTCTTGTTTACTGTCAGTGTCGATTTTTTTCCAGATCTTTAAAAAAATAGGACACAGTTAATGTGCTGATGTGGGAAGTAGGAAGTTACGAGATAGAAAGTGTAGAGTTTCTAGTTGTCATGAATGCATTAAACTGCAAACGCTCTTCTAAAAATACTCAGCTAGAAGTGAAGGTTCAGCTTCGATTTCTCAAACGGGAGTACGGAAGCATTCTGAAAAGGAGAAATCGCAAAAACATATATGCATAAGAAAAGTGTAAGGGACTCAGATTATTAATTTATTTTCTTGCAGCATGGAAATCAGCTAGCAAATGGCAGCTATATAGCTCATATTTTAAATCGCAGTGAACATGATAGCCTATGATAGCAAACTATCTTGCATGCTAATAGCTAGTGGTTACAGTGCAACCTGGCTAGGATAGATCCAAAATGTGTCTGAATTCGATTTCATGTTTATTTTCTCTTGGTGGTGCATGGCATTGTTTAGACCTGCTAAAGCAGTGATAATGTGAGTGGCATTGTAGACCTGTGTACCTCATGTACATGTGTGGAAGTGAAGTGACATTAAAAGACCACAGGATACATACAGCAGCCATCTTGGTTATTTGTTCAGCTAGTGTAAAAACATGTAATCTAGACTACAGGATATGACGCAAATGTTTTGGCCACTTTACTACCTTATGCATGTTGTTGTTGTTGTTCATTCGGCTGCTCCCTGTTCAGGGTCGCCACAGAGAGGATCATCTGGTCCGCATATTTAATTTGGCACAGGTTTTTTTGGGGGGGGTTTTGCCGGATTTACTTCCTGACGCAACCCTCCCATTTTATCCGGGCTTGGGACCAGCACTGAGACTTCAGTCCCTGGGTTTGCTCCCTGCCCAGCAACAGGAGGATATACTACCTTATGTATGTAAAAGTTTATAAAGCAAAATCAACCAATCAATATAATGAACAAAATTATAAATGCAATACTATTGTTTTTGTCCCCATTTTTCATGAGCTAAACTCAAAGATCTAAGACTATTTCTATGTACACAGAAGGACTATTTCTCTCAAATATTGTTCACAAATCTGTCTAAATATGTGTTAGTGAGCTCTTCTCCTTTGCAGAGATAATCCATCCACCTCACAGGTGTGGCATATCAAGATGCTGATTAGACAGTATGATTATTGCACAGGTGTGTCTTAGGCTGGCCACAATAAAAGTCCACTCTAAAATGTGTAGTTTTTATCACACAGCGCAATGCCACAGATGTCGCAAGGTTTGAGGGAGCATGCAATTGGAATGCTGACTGCAGGAATGTCCACCAGAGCTGTTGCCCATGAATTGAATGTTCATTTCTATACAAAAAGCCATCTCTAAAGGTGATTCAGAGAGTTTGGCAGTATATCCAACTAGCGTCACAACCGCAGACCACGTGTAACCATACCAGCCCTGGACCTCCACATACAGCATCTTCACCTCCAAGATCATCTGGGACCAGCCACCCGGACAGCTGCTGCAACAATCGGTTTGCATTAGCAAAGAATTTCTGCACAAACTGCCAGAAACCGTCACAGGGAAGCTCATCTGCATGCTCATCGTCCTCATCGGGGTCTTTGCCTGACTTCCGTTCATCGGCGTACCAGACTTGAGTGGGAAAATGCTCACATTCGATGGCATCTGGCACTTTGGAGAGGTGTTCTCTTCACGGATGAATCCCGGTTTTCACTGTATGGGGAGCGTGGCTGGCAGCATGATGTCAACGTTGTGAATCGAGTGGCCCATGGTGGCGGTGGGGTTATGGAATGGGCAGGCGTATGTTATGGACAATGAACAAAGGTGCATTTTATTGATGGCATTTTGAACGCACAGAGATACCCGTGACGATATCCTTGGGCCTATTGTTGTGCCGTTCGTCCACGACCTTCACCTCATGTTGCAGCATGATAATGCACAGCCCAGTTGTTGCAAGAACCTGTTTACAATTCCTGGAAGCTGAAAACATTCCAGTTCTTGCATTGTCAGCGTACTCAACAGACATGTCACCCACTGAGCATGTTTGGGATGCTCTGGATCGGCGAATACGACGGCGTGTTCCAGTTCCTGCTAATATCCAATAACTTTGCGCAGCCACATGAAGAGGAGTGGACCAACATTCCACAGGCCACAATCACCAACTCGATCAACTCTATGTGAAGGAGATGTGTTGCACTGCATAAGGCAAATGGTGGTCACACCAGATACTGACTGGTTTTCGGAGCCCCCGATACAGTAAAACTACACATTTTAGAGTGTGCCTTTTATTGTGGCCAGCCTAAGGCATGCCTGTACAATAACCATGCGGTCTAATCAGCATCTTTATACAGTATGCCACACCTGTCAGGTGGATGGATTATCTCTACAAAGGAGAATATTTAGACTGATTTGTGAAAAATATTTGAGAGAAATAGGCCTTTTGTGTACATAGAAAAAGTCTTAGATCTTTGAGTTCAGCTATAAACTGTTGCATTTATAATTTTGTTCAGTACAGAGAGAGAGAGAGAGAGAGAGAGAGAGAGAGAGAGAGAGAGAGAGAGAGAGAGACAGAGAGAGACAGAGAAAGAGAGAGAGAGAGAGCTTTTTGTATTAAAAAAATGAGGCCAGTTTTCCATAAACTTGGCAAAGAAGAAGGGATTTTATTCAGAGTTAAGCTCATGAATGAATAAAACATCTGAGATCATGTACAGCCCAGTCCAACCCACCCTTGTGTCATGTAAGACTCCATCCTGTTCTTTTTTTTTGTTATATCACGAGCATCTACATATTCTGATTGATGTTTTCAGTATTTTTGAATGGAAATGTGTGTGTGTGTGTGTGTGTGTGTGTGTGTGTGTGTGTGTGTGTGTGTGTGTGTGTGTGTGTGTGTGTGTGTGTGTGTGTGTGTGTGGTGTGTGTGAATATCAACAGCATTACGGTTTCTTTAATAGTTTTTTCCCCCGTCTCAGATTTAAGACTTCTGTTTTCCGAAAGCGAGAGTAGAACACTTTATTTACCGAACGTCCTACTTTATTTAACGTCTCACTGCACTAAATTATTCACGAACGCTCTACAAAGGAAAGGCTTCAGGAGTCTCTGTGATTTCTGCTTGATTAGATTTCATAAAGTAGAGGTGCAAAGCATTTCCACACGCATGCCCTAAACACAGAAGCAATATCTTATAAAGGGAGATGATGGTGTTTCCATGAAATCTCACAGAATAGTTCTGAGCCTAAACACAACTCTGTGTTGAGAGAGCGTTTCTTAATTGAATGTTATGTGAAAGTGACTCATGATGGGATAATCCTGACCAATCTTAGGAGGTATGTGAATTTATTTTTTATAACCCTGATATGTACAGTTAGACATGCAAGTTTTATACCGAACCTTTTTCAAGGTTACAGTAACTTGTTCTGATGTCTAGAGCATAGAGCTTCTTTCGTACAATGATAGACATGAGCCTTTTTTTTTACTTGTCTACTGATAGATTTGTGTGATAACTGGAGTGCTGGTGTTAGAACAACGTAACAAAAAACTGTTTAGCGGTACAAAATCCAAATCAATTTTTCTTTTAATACCCAACGTTAACTCTGTAGAACAGATTTCCGTAATCTATCACATGCTCGACCTCGTCTCCTATCGCGGATCTCATCTGCAGCCTGTCGTGTGTATAATCGTGTTCACTGTGCTCTCCACTAACACACAGTGTGATACGAACAGTGATGTATGAAGACAAGAATGGATGCAAAGCACACATTCACCAACAGCGTTTCAATTATGTTCGAACGCTTTCCTGTAGCTGTGGAGTTCTTTTTCCATTTTTTTCCATTTTTATTTTCTGTGTGCAGCAGGTCACAACTGACCCTCAGGTAACCTCACATCTGCATCTGTGTCTCCTTTACATCCTGTCATTCCTCCCTGAACCGTGAGGTTTATGCTGTTATTCTGCTGTGGAGGCTGTGGCTGAGGTTGCATTGTGCTGAGACACGTGGGGTTGTCTTTCTTTTTCTCTGAACCATTCTCTTCCCCTCTAAGTGCTTTCAAACCCTGCAGACCTCCTGTGGAGAGAGCAAGAGTCCCGCAGCTAGAAGAGAAGATGAAATCTCTCTCTCTCTCTCTTGTGCATTTCATCCCCTATAAACTAGGAACCTGCCAAATTTCTGCTTTTAATTCTGCTATTTTGTTTCACGCATCACTGTGAGCTTTTGAAACCTTGACATCATCCATTCTCTCCATGCCCCCTGTCTCCCCTGTTTTAGATTCAGCATGAAGGCAGACTGTGTCACCTCTGATTGGCTCCTTTAGATTCTGGGTGTAATAATTTTCCATCCAGTAAACTGCCCACTAACACACACTGACTCAGATAGACACATACAGAGAGAGAGAGAGAGAGAGAGAGAGAGAGAGAGAGAGAGAGAGAGAGAGAGAGAGAGAGAGAGAGAGAGATATTGAGTTATACTGTGTGTATATATATATATATACACATGCTTAGTAGGAAGATCAAGTCGGGAATTTCTTCCCCTTCACCATTTTTTCACTCTAACTCGCTTTTCCACTCTATCAGTCTAAGCTTCTTATCTCCCCTTCCTCACCCCCACGTCTGCCTCACCATCGTTCCGTCTTTTTATTTCCCTCACACCTTCTGGATTTATTGGTCATTTCTACCATCATCTTCTCCTCGTCTTTGAGAGCCTCATTCAGAGCCAGAGAGAGTTCGGGAGAGAAGGAGCTCTGTCGTCGCTTTATCTTTTTACAACCCAAGGACACTTGGCGTCCCTCTCTTCATTTGTTCACCTGGCAGAGAGAGATACCGTCCTTCCATCCTACCTCCTTTTATTATTTCTCACTATATCTCTTGTGTAGCATGCACCCCACCCCCCTCCTCCCTCCTCTCACCGAGCAACAGCCTGCTAGTTAGCGTGTCCTCGTATCTCCTCCAAACTACAGCAGGCATGCCAATTCTTTTCATGAAGCAGCTGTAATTATTTACTGAATTGTTGGATACTGGCCTCCTTCAGTCACGATAGAAAACTGGTCAAGAAGGTTTTCTTTTGTTGTCTAGTGCATCTGCACTAATTTACTTGATTGGACATTCTGTTCATGTTCATATTTGAGATGTACTGGGTTTTATACTTCACAAATATGCTTTTTAAATTTGAATTTATTTCAGAGGAAATGCTGGAATGAGAAGCTTCCTCTTAGTTATTTAGTGTTGTGCGAATGGCAAGCTGAGCTGTAAAAGTTTGCTCATAGCATTCCATAATAATAATAATAATAATAATAATAATAATAATAATAATAATAATAATAATAATAATAATAATGATGATGATGTAATAGTTTCTCAATGTGTAATAAAAAAGTGTTCATATTTGCAATATTTAATAAGAGGTTAGTAAGTTCAGTAAAGAATAAGAATTAAGAATATATTAATACTAATATATCAAAGCTATCTAATACAAAATGTCAGGATCTTCTCATATTAACCGAAATCTAAATGAAGAGTAAAGTGATGCTTTATTTCAAAAATGTTTAATTTTGCAGATTCAGATCAGATTATGTCTGATTCTTCATATGAAGAAGTTCATAGATGAGTTAAGCACTGAGGAAATTGAGCCCTTTGGTATATAGATGTAAGTTTCAGTCGAACATAAGATTTCGTTCTATTGTAATTTTAATACAAAAAAAAAAAATGCAGTTATGTATACGTAGGCTTAAGGGGCATGACTGAGAGGACTGGGCTTCTAGATGTGCAGCCAAGTGGTGAAATGTTAATAGACTCACTCGTGTGCATGGATTGTCAGTAACAAACACTATTTCTGAATACAATGTTGAACATCAGTGAACTTGTTACCAGAGAACCTCAGGCCAAAAGAACCATTAGACTTTAGGCTATATTTTCTGGACATTTGGTTAAAGTCAAGGGCAGAGTGGTAAACCGACCACCACTTGGAGTTGAGTTAAATTTGTTGCATAAGATGTTGACTAGATTTACCTAGTAAAGCCTTCCAGAAGAGCCTTCCAAGTGGCTTGGGAGCATCTGAAAGAAATCTTGATGCAAAAATGGTCAAAGACTTGTAGGATGTGAAAACTGTAGGGTCTGGTAAATGGATTGTAGTCAATAAAACATTTAACAGAAAGAGATAAATACACATAAGATAAAACATCATGCATGCAGAAATGATACATAAAAAGAAGAAGAAGACATCCGATATATTTGATAAGAAAATGTTAAAAAATAACAAGGGATGCTAAAATATTATAATCACTATTATATATATATATATTTGTCATAGTTATTTTTATTCGTTCAAAACCATGCTAACAAATACAACAGCAGTATAACAGAAGGCAAACATTATACTAGGTGTATTAGGTACGATCCTACCCCAAAACGTCGCCCCTAGTGGACTCATTTAAAAAAAGACATTTACTGTACTGTTCAGAAGCATGGAACAGGTGAGACGCAAAACACAGAGACACACAATATAGCAACGGTAAAAGTACACTAATTATAATACACTTCATATATAAACCCTGTGATAGACAAAATCTTTAGGAGGAAAAGAGAAACGGAATAAACAAAAAGTAAACAATGCACAGGGGTAAGTCATTTCCTGTTTTCATGATTGATATGTTTAGAGATTGTCTCTGCAGCTGCAGTCCAGCTCACAAGCATAGAACATTTCTCTGGATTGACTCATGCAAGTAAACAGCTTGTACAGTACTATATCTCGAAATTGTGCTTTGGGGAATCAAGCGTGTGTTGAGGAAGCCAGTGTTGTTCAAAAAAATCTTTTGTTTTTTCCTTTTTCTTGCAAGCTAAATTACTTTATTAGATTGGGCTTCTTTTTTTGTATCATTTACCCACTTCACGTTGTGGGATTGTCTACGAAAAGCATCCTATAACGATGCTTCACATTTGCATAAAATAAAACTCTGCATCACTTTTTCCTTCACCTGATGCAACCAGCCCAGACATCGCCTCCTATTGCCTTAAATCTCAAACTCTCACTGAAAAAAAACCCCAAGAAAACCAATTAATCCGAGAAAAATGCTGGACGAAGACTAACCAAATAAATCGCTGGTGTTTTTAATGCCATCTAAAATAAATGATGCATCAAAAACGAACAGATTTACGAAAACGCACTGGCTGCATTTCAGATGAAATAAGTCGTAAACAAAATGACCTTGATTTACAAAAAGGTTGGTTCATAAATGAAGGTGTCCATCTCTGTTTATCAGTGTTACTTAAAATGATTAAACCCAGCAAAGAATAATTTTTCAGGAACAGATGATGTGAATGCATGGGTGGCTGGCTTACTCATTATTTTGCTATTAATTAGTAATACATCAAACCAGACATCAAAGCACATAACCTTACACAGTAAAATACTGCAAACTTTGATGAAAAGCCAGTCTTTGAAAACTCCTAATGATCTGTCATCGTTTAAAAAGAATAATAAAAACAGATCAACGGGCACAAGTTCACTGAACATAATAGTCTTTGTGTCCTACACCATAATTAACGTGTACTGTCATAAAGCGGCAGCAGCTTTTCATTTGACAAAATGTTACGCCACTTACACTAATTATTTATGTTCTTGCACAAGCTTCACAATACCAGTGTGAATGGATTAGCATAATGTGTATAATGTAGCCTAGAGTTTCTAAACTAGACATCTTTATATGCTAGAACGCTATCCCAGCTGCAGCTATAGTCAGCTGGATGTGGTCCACTCAACAGTTCACTGAATGTCTCTGGATTTCCTCAGACAGCACAGACAGTGATCTCTTTCTATAAGCACACAATCTGCTGGAATGGTGGATTTGGATCAGCGGATGTCTTAAGGTTGAGCCGGCTTTATAATGTTAATCATTAGTATGTAGACAGAAAGACCCGAGGGGAGGCTCGAGTCCATGCTCTTTTGACCTGTCGCTGCACATTTATAGTAATTGTATTTTATACAATCTCTAAGGATTTACAGAGCAAAAAAAAAAGTCAGCCTGGAGTGAGCCCTGTTTCATTCGAGATCTAACATCAGAGATGAATCATAATTGGCTCATCTGCATCCTGGAACATACATATCGTCTTTGATTGGCTTGGATTCAAAGAGCTTCGGTGCTGTTACGTGACCTCTCTCGTAAAGCGCTTAGGAAACCTCCAAACTGTCATGGATACACACATAATCACAGCATTGTTGAACGTCAGGGAACTGTACAAGGCATCACAACAGAGAACAGAATTAATAAAATAAACTGTAGTAGGATGTCTGCTTACTGTTTTTATTTAATCAGGCATTCGTCAAGCTTTTGTCAGAAACCTTTTTTTTTTCCTGATGCTGCTCACTTGTTTACAGAAATAAATCAGTCTATACAAACATTGTCTTTACTTTGTTTACTTTGAGATTGCTTATGAGGACAACCTAGTCTGTCTCTGCTGAAACGTAAGAGACCGAGCAAGGTTTTCGACACCCAGTCTGACTAAAAGAATGCTTTCAAACATGGCATGAAAAATCCACATCAAACTTTATTTGAAGTGAAACCCAGACTGATGTTTTCGAATACAGCTTTCACTCTTGACGAGAACTTTTAGAATTGCAGAAATGAGTTAGCATTGGCTACATCGAAATTAATTAGGTAATTAGTTATGAAGGAATAAAAGACATTGGGGATGCAGTTATAGAAAAATACAACAATGTGTGATTCAGAAGGCTGTTATTACCTCATTCGTTTACATGACATTTACAAGCCACAATTCAAATTGTTTTACTCTCCTAATAGCAATTTTCCAATAGCACATTGTTTACTGTTGCTATTTGCATTTAATGTTGTGTATAAATCTTAAAACAGTTATTTCCAGTTATTATCTAATATAAACCATATAAAACATTGATCCTTGCTTATTTGGTTACCAAATCCACAAAGCCCTCCATCCTGAAATTTTTTTTAGAAAAGTTAAAGAAGCTGCTTTTCATCTGATTGTTATAAAGCACTGACACAGGAGACTCCTTTCAAAAATGCTAAATAGAAATCTCCTCATAGAACAACTGAGCACAGTTTTATATTCTGTGGATCATCTCCACAAGTCCCCGTATATGCTGTAACTATAGAAATGAGAATGAGACACTAAATAAGTGGGATAATGATTTAATTTCACTTATGACAGATGTGGAAAAGCTAAAAACATGATGCTGAGTATATAGAAAAGGTACAAACTCTAACCCTAATACTAGACCATAGTCATAACCCTAAACCCCAACCCTAACTTCAATCCTAACCCTAACCCCAACTTCAATTCTAATCTTAACCCCAATCTTTACCAGTAGCTCAACAACTCTAACCCTAAGACCAACCCCAACTATAACCCTAACCCCAAACCCATCTCTTAACCTAACCATTTATCTTTACCCCAACACTAACAATAACCCTATCCCCCAACCCCAAAAACCAAAATTCCTATCCCTCAAATACAGCTGAAGGTAATATAATATGTCAAGCATGAACAGATTTATATGCAACACTAAGGCTTACCTGAAAGCTTTGATCTCTGAATATTCCATTGTCGTAGCATTGCACATTGCATACTCCTTTTAACAAAACCACTGATCTATCTAATGTGTACTAATTAAATGGTTTGTACAGTATGGAATTTGTGTGTAAACATTATAACGTCTGTCAAATAATGTACAAGCTAATTTAGCCACTTAGTCTACAAGGGACTCTGTCTGTCAAATGAGAACAATAACAAACATGTTTAGCATATTAGACATGAGGATTATTCAGTGTTGAGCATTGTACCTAAAAATGCAAAATACAGAATGGTGTGGATGAAAATAGATGACTTTTCTTCATGTATTGTGGATTTTCAAGGCTGGAAGTCACCTTGGGAATGGTGATTGTGTAAACAAATTAATATCACCAAAGGCTAGGTATTAAATTTGTGGATGTGCTGAGGTTTTGTTTTGAGGACATAAAAGGACAAGTTTATTAATATTGGGCAAAGTTGGTTTCGTATTAATATCAGTGGGTTGGTGTAAAGTTTCTGATAGGATTGGTTTTATTCAGGATAGCCACGTCCCATCTGCAGAGCATTGGATGGTTAGCTGAATGGTTTGGTGACAATCGACATGCAGCAAAGCATATGATATGAGCTTCTCAGTCACCACCAGATTTCAACTAAATTAAACATTACAGATTCAAGAGTAATGTTTTAGACTCTCTCCAGCACCACCACCATCTTCAGAGGGAATATATTTTGGAAGAAAAAATGTTCGTCACTCCAGGACAGTGCCGAAGACTTGCAAATCTACTGCATGCCAAGGCGAACTGAATGCAAGTCGGTTTTCCTTTAATTTGTCACCGAGACGTACTGATTTTGGAACTTTAGTGAATTTCGAGTTTCTTTAAGATACAGATACAGTGCTGTACTAAGAAAATGATGAGACTAAAAAGTTTGTCTGGATGCAGATTACTGCTCACACATATGTCCATCTGTTGACCTTCACCGCAGGACAGATTTCTTTGCCTTCTGTTGTAGCCATTGCAGTTCAGTTCCCTCCATGTGGTGACTGATAATTAAGTAATGCACTTTACTAATCCAGGCTATATTTAAACACTAACAACATTTGCATTTGGAAAAGTAGAGCTATGCAAGAGCTAACCCCTGACACTGCAGATCTTGTGATCTTCTTATGTGAGCAAGCTTCACTTAGGAGCCATCATGGAACCATCATGTGTCAAAAATCCCGCTGACAGCCACTGCCACCGTCCTGAAATAGCATTTTAGATGCTGTCAGACCAGAGTCTGGCCATCAGTTGAGAAAAGAGATTGAAAAGTGGCCAATTCCAGCAATGCTGTTATAATTGGATGGAGCTGAGCCGGCCATCTGTCAAACTCTGATCTTAAAGGAGGAACCAACGCTACCCTTGTCTGTGCTGGTGGTATTTTGCAATCACATACGTAAGGACTTTTTGGGGATGTATGCACATGAAAGTAAGACTGAGTCAGATCTAGGTGGCACTTTATCTTGCTAAGCCTCTATTACTTCTTTACTAGCTCACAGAACCCAATTATCTCCTTTTCACTTTGGCATTATTAGACTTTGTGCCAGGAGCTACATTGACAAAGAAAGGGACGTGTTCTGACTCCGTCTCAGTGCAATGACAGTCTTCCTTTTCTACTCAGTAACAATGTGAGCCTTATCAGCTCTGCTCTTCTGTTTCATTATCCACTCAGCCTTCTGTGTGGAACTTGATGGAGTATTAATTCAAGCTCATCAGAATTTTAGAAATTATGCAGCACAACCACAAAAGATAAGCTACAGGAATGGGTTTTGCAGTTGTGAAATCCAGAATAGCTGCAATTTCTTTGAGTTCTTTCTTTTCAATTCACTCACTCTAGAACCTAAAGATTACCTTTTTGCTAAATATGCAGAATTGGCTGCCATGAGGGAAATCTCAGTTCACTAACACAATTGGTTTATGTGATGGCTATCATTCATTATTAGCTGTATTTGCTATTGAGCAGCCTTATGTAATGATTTCTTACTCTCTGGACCTGCCTAATTCATCCTAATGCTCTATTTCTGCTTGGAGCTTCTGCACCCGTGACACATTCAGCTGGATTCCCCTCAAATTTTATTTCCCAAAATCATTGTTGCACAAAAATACCCTTGCCTCAGTATAAAATCTCACCAGTGGACTGTAGATTTGGACTTAAATACTTCTCTAATCTTAAACACTGCCCTCTGCTCACCTGAAGACTTGCATTCATAATATATACATATAAAATGATCTTAAAACATTTTGATGCTTGAGCATACTCTTTAATTGTTTTAACGTTAAAATCCCACTCATCTGTGTCACTCAGAAGAGGTTGAGTTCCCTTGTAAGCCTGGTTTCTTGACTCAGGGAATATTTCTTTTCTATTTCAGGCCAAGAATCTAAATCTACCCACACATCTGATTTCTATAAAGTTTTATGATCTTCCTTATTCTTAAACACACTACACAATTCATTTGAATTGTTAAGTATTTCCGTAAATAAATACCGGTTATTGAGGCAGCAGAAATAAACAACATCTCAGACTTCTGTGGTTTGGGTTTGAAGGATTTTCACAGGGTTTGTTGCCTCTGCCTAAAGACTAGAGGTTGACTCTATCTGCATAAGCCAAATTAGTCACATCTGCGTCTATGTGCTAGCTTATTAGGTAGTGGTGTGTCTAACGTATCACATAAAATGGGTTCACAATGAAGAGAATTAGCATAAATTTCAGAAATACTCATGGGTTTTTGTATTTTTTTATCTTTTTTATATATAATTTTAGAAGTAACTCTGAAATTAGCTTGCCATTCTCCTGATGGAAATTAGCAGTTAGCTACTTTAAGCTGATATTAGCGCTGAACATAAAGCATGTCAGAAAGTGCTTTGGTGTTTACTAGAGTACATCCTGACATTTAAAATGATTCATAAAACATTGGAGTATTGAGCTGAAGTAACGTAAATTACAGGTGAAAATCCTGCATTACATTAGCTAATTAACTAGCATTGATTTGAGCTGCTAAGGGTGTGTGTGTGTATGTGTGTGTGTGTGTGTGTGTGTGTGTGTGTGTGTGTGTGTGTGTGTGTGTGTGTGTGTGTGTGTGTGTGTGTGTGGGTGGGTGGGTGTGGGTGTGGGTGTGTGATCATCTTCAGCCTGGTTTTGCTATGGAAGTTCCACATACAAATCATAACATAAGTTCAGGCCCCAGCACCACCAAACTGCTACTGTGGGTGCCTGAGCAATGTCCTTGCCCAAATCTGTGCTCTGACTTCCAAAGCCTCCAAATTCCACTGTGATGTAATGTAAGGTGTGGCACAAACAAAGACTTCTTCTTTTATACACACTTAAAACTTATGAGGTGTTCCAAGACTTTGGCATGCTTCTGAAAATCAGGATGCCCTTGAAAGTGGTTCATATTTTATATTCTCAGTGGACCATTCACTTTGAATGAGCTGTATATTTGGACATGCTGCTAGTCATGGTGTATTATTTTAATTAACTATTTCAGGAATTTTAAGAATGTACCATTTAAGCTCTTCACCAAGGTGCAAACTTACCACCTGTAACAATTTAACATCGGATTCTGTTTAGCATTGATTGACAGGCTCATGACAATCGTTTCTTCTTCTTATTATTCATGAATGTAAATCATATGAAATACAAGGGTTACAAGTGAAATGCTGATTGAAAGTAATGAGATAATCTCCTCCTAAAGTGTTTAAATGGTTTCATTGGCGTTTTGCATGTTAATAGTGACTGTAAATAGGTCATAAGTCAGATAAATGATAGATTGCATATTCTTCTGTTGATATTTTTAGCAAATCTAATCATATAGAGGTTAAATTAAGGTTAAATTTGGCCCCTTTACACCCTTTGAAACATCAAATGCCCTCTTGAAGGACATGACTAACGAACTTCACACAAGCTAATGGAGTTTTGTAATGGCCTTCAAGATGGCGCAGCAGATTCCCCTCAGGGAAATTAGGAAGGGCACGTCAATGAGAGCATGTCAAATAATGACTAATGAAACCAGGCCCTGTTTCCTCTGCAGTGCACTAACTCTCAGTGTCACTGCACACACCTTGCTTAAAAGAGTTCAAAAGTTACAGACATGCTGAACCCTTATGCACAGAGAGGACACTGATATACCAGAGCTCTCTGCAATAAATAGGATGCTCAGCATGCAGGTGGTTAGAGGATTGTTAACAATGCTTATTTACAGAACAATAGGTGCATCACAGATCACATACTTATGCACCATTATATGTGGATAAATGGTGTGAGTCGTGTGTTCATACTGAAAATTCCAACAAGAGAAGTGCACTTCAGGCACCTGGATGATGCACTTATTTAAACGAAAAAACAAAGTGTGGAATGTTGGACACTTTATGCACTCAACACTCACAGCTTTGCTTAGAAAGTGGGAAAGTTACGGCTACCAGGCGATGACACTGGGTGCGAAAAAAATTTCAAGATGTCTGACGACACTTCATCAACTTCTGTGTGTTTGACATCACTTGCAGTCGGCTGGGAAACGCCTTATAATTCCGGTTAGTAAAAAAAACAACAACAATGATGTAGTCTACTGCCTAATGTATCAGTGTTGAGTACGTGATTTGGAACACAGCTACTATTTTAATTATAAATCCTTTTGAGCAATGAAGATCCCTCAAGTAACTAAACCATTAAAATAACTAAAAGCCTCCAGTGAGTACAGTTCTATTGTACATCTGAGCATTTGTTCTGTGAATTCATCATGCTCCTCTCTGCTGCACACTTGCAGTATTTACCCCGCTCACAAAAGCAGCAGGTAAGCATTCGGGCCACGTACCAATTCAATTCCCTATAGCAACATGCTGTTAGCCCTCTACCCCATCACATTAATAACTCCTAGAGGCTCGGTTAATCATGCCATAGGTCTCGCTGCAGCCTGTCTGATATCGGATTGCTTCACATTAGTCCTGAGTCAGCCTGCATTGACAGTTTCCTTCAAACAGCCAACTGTTGCCATTTGTTTTGGCTGTTTTTTGTTTGTGTAGTAAATCACAATGGAGCATGCTGTTATAGCACAATAATCCAGGACATGGTGATAAGATGTGGCCCAACAGGAAGCAGAGTTGGTGGAACCCTAAAGATTATTTATAGTAACTTGGGTTTGATATCAACATATACTTTAAAGATAGAAACAATTGAATGGGAAAAAAGAGCCTTTTGGGGGGGGGGGGGGGGGTTTGCTTTTCTATAAATGTATTGTCCCTAGAGACAAATACAAAAAAATATTTAAAAAAATACAAATCCTTAAGCCCTTTATGGCGTATTCTTGTCATTTTGTCAATCACAGTGACACAAGCCAATTGTGGTCATCTGTGAGATCATGTATACAGACAAGGGTAAATATTCTGTTGCACGGTCCTGTTGCAAAACGATGCAAAAGTGGTGCTGAGTTGAAAAAAAGCTTCACAGCATCACATCTACAATAGACTTTCTCTGTAAAAACAAAATCTGTGAATGTTGTTGGTTGTTAGCGAAAAGTGCCACAGCCTTTATAAAAGTTTGTGAGAAAACATTGATGCAAATTCAGCAAGAACGATGTTTGCTATTGCACGCACACACACACACGCACACAAGCACATTTTCAGAATCATTTTAATGGACAAAAGGTCCCAATCTCATACATATACTAATTAATTTAAAGTAGCTATTAAATCGTCTGCACAGTCTCTATTTGGTACGAAAGAACGAAACTGAAATGTGCAATTATTCACATCTTCTCACACATACATGCCCTAAATCCCTTAGAGGCTGAGAATAAACAAGCTGTGGCATTATGCTGGGTTTTCAGACAGCTGCTCAGCCCCTTTTCTCTGCATCTGCCTGCTCGGGCTCTCACTTTCTGCTCACGCCTCTGCTCCTCACTTAAATATTACTGACAGGTCAAACAATATACACACATAACAGTACATACTGTATGCATCCACACATATGTAGTATATTTATCACAGAATGTCAGATTAAAGCACATCAGTGGTGTCAGTGCTTCACAATGACTTTGGGCAGCTTTATGTCCATGCTTTGAAGACATGCATGGGTTACTGTAACCAACACACTCACCCACACACACACACACACACACACACACACACACACACACACACACACACAAGAAGGACATCACATCGCCTCTGTCTATAAGAACTTGGTATGTAACCCTGTGTATGTATCTTAAACTTTAACCAATATACCTAATTTAATCTGCATGTATATGTGAAGCTGAATGTATTCTTTGAATCTATTTCTATACCGGTGCATTCGAGCATCCTGAGGTGATGCAAAAGCGCTTGCAATCTTGTGCTAAGGAAAGCCGGTCGAGTGGAAGTGAAAACTATCCTCACTTCCACCTCTTCACCCTTCCTAACCAGCTATGACAGTAACAGTATGGTCAGTTTAGCTCCTCTCAAACTCTAAGGCTGTTTCTGAGAACATTTTAGTCACTCTAAAAACAATTATAAATGTAGGTATAAATGAGCCCATGTTCCTTTAAGACAAGACAGCTCTATAATCCCACTGTCATAGCTGTCACACTTGGGGAAATACTCACTAGGTCTTTCTTTATCAAAGACCTGTATGTTTTTTTTTGGAACATTTTTTATCTTTGTATAATAAGAGCAATTATAATAATTTTGCTCATCATTAAAATCATGGTTATTTATTCCATTCACAGTGATGGTTGGTCGGGATATTGAAAGAGAGACCTACAGTAAAGAAATCCTACTTATTGTTAATATTATAAAACAAATCTGGTTGAACCTGATAGCACAGGCACAGGGGTCCCATACGAACATAAAAATATTCTGAATACACACAGGAGCAAGCTTACTGAATGAGAAATAGACGAAGCTTTTCATTCCTTCTTTAAGTCAAGTGTTTCAAGTCTGTAATCATGCCTTGTCTCCAATGAATAGCAAGCATGGGAAGCAGAAAAGCTGTGCTTGTTTTACCTCTCTTTTTTTTAAACCTGAGGCTTCTGCTGTTTGTCTTTTTGTATAAGTATAAATAATACATTCAATCAGTATAAACAAATGAAATATTATTTCGCTCACTATAAGTCTGTTAAAAAAATTACTCAGGACTCTGTTGGCTTTTAGTGTGAGACGTGTGTTTTTCCTGTGTTGGGATAAACTTTCACAGAATTTTAGTGTTTGAAGATAACACCTTCAGATTTTAGTTGCTTATGAATAAGCATTTTGGGCATCTCAGAGCTTTAACTAGTTCTTTAAATCCTTAAATTTCACTTTGATTAGAATTTACAATGTACTGTATGATTTGTTTGTTTAGTTAGAATTTTTAGAATCAGTCTCTACTGTTAACATGTTATGAATAACCAACATATCACATGCAGTAGCCTTGTGTATGAAAATGACAAGTTCGGTAGCTAAGATTTTCTGGTTATCACAACTGTTATACTTTACACTACAAGTTATTGCAACAAGCGATACGTAACACTACCTAAATAATTTTTACAGAGTTATAGAAAGGATTTGTTATATATGTGACAACAAGCATTTGATCACCACTTAGTATGTGCTACACTCTGTGAAATTGATTGATGTTACTGTCAATAATAAGCTCATAACTCTGTAGATCGGGTTCGACTCCCAGGCAAGAACCAACCCAGTCACTGAGGGGTTAACTCTCAGTGTCATTCCTAAGCCTGTATAACATGGGAGGGTTTGCATCATGTGGATCAGGTGATTAGCTGTGGTGACCCCTAACAAGGATTAGCTAAAGGACAACAACATCTGTCAGGAATAAGCTAGTCTGAGAAAGAAATCAGCCCCAGCCAGTATTTACCGTTCTGTGTATTTTTATTCATGATCATTGTCATCGGTTCCGAATTGCACAAAATGGAAAAACAGCGCACTGTACATTGTTGTGTATTTACCTTGCAGCAGCAGCCTTATACTTGAATCCATTTGTAATTTTTCTCATTTATGAACCATGAAAAGAGGTGAATGTAAAAAAAAGTTTCGGATCTCTGTGCTCCTCATTCCTTGCAGCTTTCTTTATTAATCGTGTGATGTGAAAACACCTCAGACGATATAATCAGAGAAACGAACAATTTTGCTTGTGTGACTGAAACAGCAGTGTACGCACACGGCATGTGTCTGAGGCAGGGGGCTTTTATCCCATCGCTCGCTCTCTCTGTGTCTCTCTCTCTCTCTCTTTTTTCATTATTTGCTGCTTAGTGGGTGTTTATAATCAGTGTGAGTTTGTATGAGGACAGAAATTAGTCATAGCAAATGCACATTTCCCCCTTGAGTTACACAACTCATTGCAATGGCAGCAATTACCTTACAAAGGACGAAACCTTACCTGCACAGTGGAGTTTAATTTTAAAAAAACTTTCCCTGATTATACACCAACAGAAATATCCAGTGTAACATAAAAAAATAAGTAGTCTAGGTTAATGCCCAAGAAACTTTTATGGCACAGGAACATTTTCACTCTCATTAAAAGAGCTCCCCAAAATAGCTAACCAGCTAGCTAACATTTAATAGCTCATATTTGTCACAGGGTGCAGTCATTGCTGGGTTTTCAGTCTAAAATTATATTCTCCTCAGCTTATTTAAGAGTAGAGAAAGAGGTGAAAGAGCACAACATGACTTTAAAGCTAATGTTACACATTTAGCTTGTTAGCATCTACTGTACTGTTTTATGCATTATTTTAGATAATGCTCTTGTGTTTTTGAGTAGCTGGCTAATGCTAATGTGTTGGCTAAAAACATGGTTTAGTTGAAGGGCAAAATGATTAAGCTGCATAAGGCTTAGAGGCCAATTATTTACCTCAAAGACAAATAAAAGAAGAAAATCTGTTTTTTGATCTGGTGGCTGAGGCCCAGCATGAAGTTGTACCAGAAATTTGGGGATGAGTCTTTACCAAATGTGAATTAATATAAGTTACCATTACAGGGCAACACATAATGGCTCAGGAACATCAAGGTTTATTTTTTCTCCCCTAATTCCCTTTTAACCAAAAATATTATATTTAGCATAGTTTTAAAATATCTAAAATGGTGCTTTTGTATGAAAAAATGTGAAATTAGTACCATGTTGATGATTTATCAGAATGAAGAAAGTTTTGAGTTTAGGGGAACTCTTTAGGGAAAAATCTCATTGCAGGCAGGAATCTATAATGCTGACTGATTTCATTTGTCTCTTCAGTTTATATAGCAGAAAGTTATGTATTGTTTTAATTAATTCCCTCAGGTTTTTCCTGTGGTTTATCTACATGTATCCAACTGTGGCATGGTTTGTTCAGTGTTCATCCAAAGTACACACTCCTTTCAGTTTCACACCTTCATTCCACTCCTTTCTTTGGCGTCATGGGTTCCTTGCTCTATTTGTGCTGTGAGTGATGAGGTGGTTCCCAGGTCACGCTTTCTCATCCTTGTGCGTTGAGGGCAGAGTGGGCATAGTGGTATGTAAGGTGAGGGCTGTGTGTTGGCCCGTGTGATGTTTCCACACTCACAGTATAAATCACAGTGCAGGGAACTGATCCCAGGTCTGTGCACTTTCATTATGCATGAGCACATCAGTGCCTGCAGGACCTTTATCCTTCATGGTCATCAGAAAGAAACAAGGGCATATACAAGCCGGATGCATAAAACTGACCTGGTTTTAATAGCATGTTTCTAAATAGTCTTGAAACAAGGGATTACACACGTTGTAGACCTTTACCACAATTTGTTGTGTTACAACATGGAACTGAAATTATTAGTCAGTGAAGCCAGCAGGAGGCCAAGTGTAACTCTGAAGATGCTGGTGATATCCAGCTTATAGGGGTGAATCTGTTCTCAGGACAACCATAAACTAAACACTATATGGTTTTGGCTAGGATTTAAGAAAATGTGCTAAGCCATATGGAATCTATGGAGTTTGCCTAAGGGCATTAAGTGGATTCATTAAATTTCTGGTCTGACAACACACAAAGAGCTTTTTTGCCTTTAGCACAAATATTACATTTAAAAAGAAACCCAATGCTGCACATCATCCTGAGAAAATCTGTACCACAGTGAAGCATGGTGGTGAAATCATCATGTCGAGTTTTACTCTGACCGTTTTTTTTTCCATTATTTTTTTTATCTGTTATTTTTTTTGCAGGCCGCTGTACAGTTTATATGCTGTAGAAGTGATAGTAAACTTAATGGATGTGTCTACAACTGGATTTAAAAATTTTGTAGAATTGTTATTCAAAAGTAAAGAAAAGTGTTTTGCAAGCTCATGATAAAATTGCTGTTCTTGTTCTGAGAGGGTGGGATCCTGCCACTGGGGTTCCAGGGACCTCCTGCTGCTTCCTGTTCGGGGTCACCACAGCATCCACATATTAAGCTCCTGAAAAATAAATTCCCAAGAAAGCAGTTCAACCACAAGTAGCTTGTTGCTATGCAACATCCTTATAACAAAGTGGAAAGAAATGTTCCAAACAAAAAGTGTGACTCAATAAGACTTTATTTGAATTTGGATTAGTGTATAGCTTAGCAGCAGGGTCCGCTTTTAGCTGTTCAAGTTTGTGTGGTTTTTCATCTGTCACAATCTCAGACAGACACAAAATTGGCATTGAAAGAGACACAGCCTGACTGGCTGAAAGGTGCTCGGTTTTTTTCTGCTCAGTACTCTATGTCAGCATTATACAATAATACAATAGCATTATCCAAATACTATTTGGAGTTGTACTGAGCAGAAAAAACCCGAACACCTTTCAACCAGTCAGGCTGTGTCACTGTAAGTAACTGCTGAAATGTATAATGCATTGAAGTATATTACTGTAGAGACTGCAAGAGCTCTTGCACCAACAGTACTACACCTGTCCTTCTTTCTCCCCAACTGCCATCGAAACAGTCACATGCTGGATGCTGAGACACCGTCTGTGTCCTCATTCTGCCACAAGAAATGTCTAAGCCAGTGCTTGGGTTTTGTTCATGTGTTTGATGTGACACAATACTCCCACAAAGCTTGCGCATAGGTTTTGTAATGGGTTTTATTGTACCTTTGATGTGAAAGCAGCGTATAGTTTGTGAAATTTCTCACTCTTTAAATGGTATACACACCACACACAAACAAAACACACTCTTGTGCACAATCCTATTTTTAGTATGGGAACAGATTTCAGAAGGATTTTAAAATAACGTTAACAAATTCCTCCTCCCAAATCTCAAGACATCTCAGACCATGCATGTTCACAAAGTATTTTTGTAGCTGAATAATTTTAGGGTAAATGTGACTCATGGGACAAATGGAACATATTGTTTTGAATCCTTTGCACAAAAGACTTGTTGACATGGGGGGATTATTATATTGCACTCATCCCTGTGTTTCTATTTATAAAAACATCTCCTTTGCATTTACATTCTTCACAAATCAGACTTTTGGCCTTCAGGAGTGTGTGTGTGTGTGTGTGTGTGTGTGTGTGTGTGTGTGTGTGTGTGTGTGTGTGTGTGTGTGTGTGTGTGTGTGTGTGTGTTCCACAGTATCCTGTCTGTTTTTGAGATTACATTATGGGATGGAGGTAGCCAGGAGTATCTGAACACCACACTGCCTGTGTGTCTGACAATCCAGACTATCTGACCAAAAAATCAATGTGTATTTATAACTGTCTGCTGCAGCGGTGACAAAGTAAAGGCCGACTTCACTGGGAGTCTGTATTCTAAGCCTTCAAAAGAAGAGTTCCTTTTTCTCAGTCTGTCTGTCGGTCTGTCTGTCTGTCATGTTAAATAATGGATCTTGAATAATGAGTGTCTAGAATACATGGCCTGTCTGGCATTCTCAGACTCAGTTAATTTGTAGATGTCTGCACTCAGTTGGTTGTCTTTAGGCAAATTACATTAATCAGTATGGAAGCACTGAATGTTTTATTATATATATATAAGCGGTAAAAAATGAATGAATGAATGAATGAACGAATATATATATATATAAGTGTATATATAGATTTTATATATAAGTGAAGAACACTTCAACTAGCACTTCCTTCCCTGTTTGTTGCATGTATGTATAATAAAAAATTAATTAAATAAATAGATAGATAGATAGATAGATAGATAGATAGATAGATAGATAGATAGATAGATAGACAGACAGACAGACAGACAGACAGACAGACAGACAGACAGACAGATAAATAAATAAATAGATGATGTAACCTAGTGAACCAGAGTTAATTTATCCAATGACAGAGACTTAAGCAATTTTGTACGTCGCTCTGGATAAGGCTGTCTGCCGAGTGCTGTAAATGTGTGTGCTTTGTCATTTTAACAGCGTGGTATTAACGGCTACCTTGACGTTTTATACTTTCTTAGTTGTTGTGAAATGTTATGATCTATGCAAATTATTTCTGTGTCCAGTGACAAAATGTGTATACATTTCAAAAGGTAAAAAAGGAAGACATTCCTGCACTTGGTGTACAGTTTCCTGTTCCAGTTTCCCCTCGGCAATTAATTAAATTCAGTTTCAGGCAGGATTTTTAATTACGGCAATTCATTAATCAGTGCGTTAAAGCTATAGCTTCATCTCTGGATGTCTTCTAAGCCACTGTATTCTTACTTGCTATTAATTATCTATAAGTCTGTGAGAGCAAAGACTGCGTGTGACCATGCAGAGTCCATGATGACAGATAGCGGTAATGCTATCGTAATGAGAGTGCAGCTAAATGCAGAAAGTAGAAATGAGGAACATAGGACAAATGGATGTGTAGATTTAATGCCCTACAGAATATTAACATGAGTCATAGATGCTTTAAAAAGGTATTGGTCTCTGACAGGCATTCCTTTCCTCACCATAAATACTAGGTTTCTCACAGTCCCCTGGAGTGCTGGGGGAGTAAGTGACAATGACGTACTTGTGAGCTGAAGGCGTGTAAGACACTGACTTGTTTTTTTTTTCCTGTCATGGAGTTAGCTAATGTGTTCGTGTTAGTTTGAAATGACAAAAAGTACTGTGCGAAAACAACAAACTGCATCTCAGGCGTTATTTGACACACAGATCTGCTGCACCAGTACATCAGTTTAGTGCAGAAGCTTGAAGGAGAGTGAATATGTCTCAACAGTTAAGACACTGAATGTGTCAGTTTTTATCGATGTTCTTGAATTTTCACAGTCAAACTCGTATGTTAATATATTTCATAGGGAAACAAGCAATATGCTAGTTCCGAATGTGATAGAAATGTTTACTCTTATTCCACTGGCCACCAAAGTCTTTCAGATCTCAAGCTGATTGATTGGATTTTTTGTGAATTTCTGTGGCAGTTAGTTCTTGACTTTAAATGTTTTTTTTCTTTTTGAAAGATGGCTTAGTCTGTTTAATAGTTGATATACCTTGATAAGTCCTTGAGCTCTATGAAGGTTTTATTCATTTTCATTTCAGGCTTTGTGTTAGCATGTTTTCTTGATTTTCCATTGGATATTAAAATGTCGGTTCATAGCAACGTGTTGCGAGTTTGAGTCTCTAGAATAAACCAGAGCTTATGCATTTTTCCCTCACATTGTCTTGTACAAATCTGGTCATCTGCCAATTCCCATCCCTTAGTCTGCTCTCCTCTAACACATAACGGCTATGAACTAGAAAGGGTGAAGGCTAACACGTGCTTCCTTCAAGAAAGCCAACAAACAAAGTCAGCCAAATTGCATCTCATGCTGCATCACAAGGTAGCGTAACTCACCCTGCGGAAAGGGCTAGAATTCCGAATGCATCTCACAGACATCCATGATTGGCTAGTGTCACTATGACTGACTCTATGATTTCTCCCACTCAGAAAGCATGGCCAATTTTGTTTCTTTTATTTCCAGCCATGGATGGCATGTTAATGTTGTGATTAAGAAACCACAATCACGGGAGCCCATGCAAGGGTGGCAAACCTTACAGCTAATAATAAAGATAAAATCCAAACTGATCTTCCGCAACATCAGCGATGATGGAAACAATATAATATCAAAGAAGATGAACTTCTGTACAAATTTAGTTTTTTTTCCAACCAGACACCAAGAGACCTGCAAATTGTTATAATCAGCTGTGAAACATACATAAATATGCACACAGTAATTACACCTTACTGTTTGATTCTGTTCTTCCCCAAGCATTTTAATGAAAAACACTTCTCAGACACAGAAGACCACAGACGTTCTCAGAGTGTTTTCTAGCTTCAATGAGACACATTGAATTATCACTCTCAGCTAATTATTAGGCCCTTCATACAATGTTGAACATATGTTGTGGGTTGTTATAACTTTGTAGTTATAAATTTCAAGTGACATTTTGAGACCTTTCCAGTTCCATGGCCCCAAAAAGTGAACTTACTGTGGGTTTAATGCACTGACATGACTTGCTGTGACTCTGAAGCCCTTTGAGAGGCTGTGAGGGCTGTAGCGAGTGTTGAATTTGGCAATTACACGGAGCAGTCGCCTGGCTGAATTCCCTACAAGATTCAGAGCAGGGTGGAACCATGCCGAGTGACTCAACTTTTAAGTGTGTGCCAAAGCCCACAAACAGCAGCTTTAACATTCATTGGCTCTCAATCCTACTGAATACAAATAACTTGATTTGATGTTCTTTAATCTATACACATCTATACAACTTTTGTTCTCCTTTGTTCCTAATGAGTCTACTTTACACTTTTAATGCATGTGAAAACCTTGTTAAATGTTTTACAAGGTGTGAGCATAATGTCCTTTGTGCAATATTGAGGTCTTTAGTTATAGGATTTGGTTCCTTGTCTACAATTAAATTGCAATATTGGTGTTACTAAAAATAATTTTATGTACCTTTCCAGTGTAATTTGGTCCCAAATAAATCAGATGACAGTAAAGCCACTGGGCATAAATTAACTCTTAGAAAGTTTATATGATAGCAGAGTAATATGTCTTCCACTGATTTGCAGTCAGTGAGTATCTTCAAGAGCATAAAGGATTAAATTAAAATGAACTCTCATCGCTTTACAGGTCACAGTAATTCCTGATTTTTCATGGAAATCTATCTAAGATTTATTTCTACGTTTGACAAAGGTTTGATTTTTTTTAACAAAAGGCTTGGATGGATATAAATGCCATTGAACAGGGCTCTGATTTCTGAGATGAGTCTTGTGATGATCTTATATTCTTACGTAATTGCTGCATAAGGTGTTGAGAAGATGTGTGCAATTTGTCAATAGTCTGGTTCCATCTGCTTACACACACCTAGAGATGTGAGATACAATATAAACAGTGTATTTAGTGTAGAACAATAGCTCTTTTTGCGCCCGTTTTACCCCCAATTCAGCGTTATCTGCTGTTCAGCTGGTGCAACAAATATATCCTCCTTTTACATAATCAGAAGGTCACACATTATCTATTCAGTTTTAATTTATTCAAAGTGAAATGATGGTCTTAGCAGGCAGGCAGGCATTAAGCACACACACACACACACACACACACATTATGCAGGCTTTGTGCAGGTGTTTCAGAAATGTGTTGAGGCATTTGCTTGTCTGCTTGAATTACTCAGTAGGTTTGATAACTTGTGTTTTCTTATGCAAAATCAACCAGACCTTAAGGTTATTCCTAGTTTAATTGAGAACATTTAGACCTAGACATTTCATAGTATAACATTATTATTTTTTTGTCGCAGTGTCTATTTATATGCTAATTTCACATATATTTCAGGTTGCATGTATGATGTAATTGCACACCTCCCACAATTTTTCCTCTCTCTGTTATCTCATGTCTCATTTTTCTCTGATTTCCATAGGTGTGTGGTAGACTGATTCATCAAGACTGAGGTGGTGGGGTGCTCATGGCTGCCCTATGGGGCCTGGGCTGGCTGGGTGTGAGCCTCACCCTGTTGGCCCTCGCCCCAGTGTGCCAGAGCTGCCCGCCACGCTGTGACTGTGTGGCTCAGCTCCGCTCCGTGTCCTGCCAACGTAAGCGTCTGTCGGGTGTGCCTGAGGGCATCCCAACAGAAACCCGGCTG
This sequence comes from Tachysurus fulvidraco, assembly GCF_022655615.1. Lineage (NCBI taxonomy): Eukaryota > Metazoa > Chordata > Actinopteri > Siluriformes > Bagridae > Tachysurus > Tachysurus fulvidraco. The sequence continues at coordinate 5,491,045 of NC_062539.1, read as the reverse complement.
CTGGACCTCAGCCGGAACCGGCTACGCTGGGTGTCACCAGGAGATCTGTCTCCATATCCAAGGCTGGAAGAAGTGGATCTCAGTGAGAACCTTATCTCCACGCTGGAGCCCAATGCCTTTGCCAGTCTGCAGGTGTTGCGAACACTGCATCTTCGTGGAAACCAGTTGAAGCTGGTGCCTATGGGTGCCTTTGCTCGCCTGTCGAACCTCACCACCCTGGACCTGAGTGAAAACAAGATTGTCATCCTGTTGGATTATACTTTTCAGGACCTGCACAGTCTAAAACACCTTGAGGTTAGAAGGACGGATGAATTCTTCATGATATTTTGAGTTTAAACACCTAAAAACCTAATCTGATATTTAATTATTTTTTATCTTTTTTTCCCACTTTCCAGGTTGGTGACAATGACTTGGTCTATATATCTCATAAAGCTTTCTCCGGATTGGTAGGTCTTGAAGACTTAACCATCGAAAGATGCAACCTGACTTCAATCTCTGGTCAAACCCTATCCTACCTGCGCAACCTGGTCACCCTTCAATTACGCCACCTCAGCATTTCTACCATCGAGGACCAAAATTTCCGCAAGATGTATGCTTTGCGTGGTCTAGAGATAGATAATTGGCCATACCTGGAATACATATCCCCCCTTAGTTTCCAGGGTCTCAACTTGACCTGGCTGTACATTACTAACTCCAATATTACCACAGTCCCTTCTGCTTCTTTTCGCAACCTTGTTTACCTGACATCCCTTAACCTCTCCTACAACCCCATATCTGTGCTGGAACCCTGGGCATTCAAGGATCTTATAAGGCTGAAAGAACTGTACATGGTCAGCACTAATCTGCAAACTGTGGAGCCTCATGCTCTGGGTGGGTTGAGACAAATTCGGGTGTTGAACCTCTCCAACAATGATCTGGTCACACTAGAGGAGAGCTCCTTTCATTCTGTCAACAGCCTTGAAACTTTACGGGTAGATGGAAATCCACTTTCTTGCGACTGCCGGCTTCTCTGGATTCTACAACGCAGACGAACTCTGAACTTTGATGGGAAAATGCCAATATGTGCTGCTCCACCTGAGGTACAGGGTAATATTCTGAGTAGTTTTCCAGATTCTGCATTATTTGACTACTTCACTTGTCAGAAGCCAAAGATTCGCAACCGGAAGCTTCAACAAGTGACAGTGCGAGAGGGTCAGTTGGTATCCTTCCTGTGCCGTGCTGATGGGGAACCGGCACCTGCCATCATCTGGATCTCACCCCAACGGAGAAAGATCACCTCAAAAAGCAACAGCAGAATCACTGTCTTACCAAGTGGGACCTTGGAGATTCGATATGCACAGGTGACTGACAGTGGCACATACATTTGCATCGCCAGTAATGCAGGTGGCAATGATACATACTTTGCCACTCTGACAGTGAAAGGACTACCAGTGGACCCTGCTCTGTTCGCCAACCGTTCTTTGTATGCGGTGGACTTTAATGACACTGGTCTGAACAGCACACGTGTCTTCCTTAAGTTCACACTTGACCTCACCACAATCCTGGTGTCTACAGCCATGGGCTGCATCACCTTCCTGGGTGTAGTACTCTTCTGTTTCCTGCTGTTGTTCGTGTGGAGCCGCGGAAGGGGCCAACGCAAGAACAACTTCACAGTAGAGTACTCATTCAGGAAGACAGAGGGGCCCACTACCAGTTCCACCTCTGGAGGGACCCGCAAGTTCAACATGAAAATGATATGAAACAACGCAGCCAGGGGCACCCTGGGGGAGGCATAAACACCCAACATAAACACACAGCTCTGACTCGCAGTAATATCAGAAGACATTTAAGGGACTAATCTGAATAAATTTACCTTGATCTCACTGCCCTTTGAAAAGATTTTAATGCTTCAATTAAGTCACCCTGATTTGATACGTTAATAAGTTTCTTTTACCTTGCTTGTTTGGATGGTTGGTTGCCAATGTTTTAACATAGCATTGCTACTGCTAATGTTATTGTTATGCAAAATCTAAGCAGCACCTTAGAGCTATATGACCACCAACCAATGTTACAGTTAAAATCCATCAATGAAGTTAATATACATTATAGTGGTTCTAAGGAAATTCCATGCAAATTGAAATGCAAATTTAAAAAATACTGAATGCACAAAGAGCAATTGTTATGTTTTTAAATTAAACACCAGTCATGCTACTGGCCAAACAAAATGACTAAAGGCATTTGAATCATGAGGTTCTGAACTACAAGCCTGGCTTTCTGTCATGTCTGCGATTAGGTGCTGTGTAAGTTGGGACAAGCACACTGGCCGCAACACTGTGAGTGCACTGCTGCTACCGCCATACAGGTATTCACTTAGCAGCATTGTACTATAGTGGATGTAAGCTAACATGCAGCCAGGACCTCAGGGTCTGGTTAGGAAGCCAAACCTTGGGTACTGGCTGCACTGTTAGTGGATATATGATGCCTATACCAGGCTGGTGGAGGGATGATATTGGGATTTTTTCTCATATACTCTCCACCGCCTGGCCTAGGCACAAACCGATGACCCATAAGCCTTCATGGGGGGAGGCTGCGGGCATCGGGTCCGTTTGATGTCAGACACTTGCTGTAAGTACATATCAACAAATGTACACTTTTAAGCCATTACCGAGCGACACCTGCACAATACAGTTATAGCTTTATTTGTTTACAACACATAGTACTATGCAGGGGAGAAGCAAGACATATACAAACTTTCATCAGCACACTTGAGTTTTCTTGTGTTTGCATTTCAGGGAATGGTAAAATAATATGAGCAGAGCTTGATTTATTTTTCTATTAAGCTACTGTATAGACCTTTGTTTTAGGTAAATGTCATTCATTAGTGAATATGTTAATTGAGAAGAATGTTGTGTTCATGGTTATTGCCTTAGCTTTACCATGCACTTTCAATTTAATTATGCTAATTACTGTTGGGTTTTGTTTTGCAGGCACTAGCAGTAATAGCATAGTGCAATAACAAAGAAATTCTGGCTTACTGTCATTTGCTTTTTAGACTTTGTATAGGATAAATAATGTAACATAGGCATGACTCTTTTTACTGTTATAACGAAACAGTACTTTTTAAAGTTGGCACATTGAAAAACTCAAAATAAGAAATCAGATCCCTACATAAGCAATTTCAGATTATTGTATATACCATCATGACAATAGGAACACATTAAACACATACACATACATATAGAAGAAAGGGTGATTAGTGATGCTATAATCATCACATATCACCATAATCCCTCTTTTTCTGACTTGTTTCTTTGGCGGCCAGTGTGCAAAAGTCTCTGCTTCTCCTACCCAGTCGTCATCCCCCCATTAATCCCTGTTCCCGAACCCCGACTGGGTCTCAATGAGAGAGGGGTCCCTGGCTGGAGACCATGGATGTAAATGAATATCATGACACCCATCTAACCCATGTGTATTTGACTGTAGAAGGTATTTCTTCCTTTATGTCTTCAGTTTGTATGTGTTTTTTTACTTTTTATTCTTTTCATTTTTAATGCTTTGTTTTTAATTACTGGTTATTGTACAGATGTTCATGTTAATGATCTGAAGGATGATCTGTTCTCAATACTACTATGTTTTGTTTGTAGCTTTGGTGAGGTAAGAGGGTAAAATATAAAAATCAAGCTCCAGGGTCCCTTAGTTAAATCTTGAGTTTGGGTTATTGTCTGTGTAGATTCGCATGCTCTATATGTCACTCCAGTTTCTCAGCTTTCGCCCCGACTCCCATAAACAGGAGCCGGTAGGTGGATTGGCTATGCTACATTGTCTCTGGTGGTGTGTGTTCTCCCTTCAGGGTTTATTCCTGCTTAATACCCAGTGTTATTCAGGCTCCACCACCACCCTGAAAAAGATAAATCAATTACTGAAAAGTATTAAACAAACAAATGAATAAATGAATGACTAAACGAATGAAAGTCTTCCATTGGCCTCAGGCTCTTCTGCCAAAAGTCATTTCAGCTGTGACACTGAAATTAATGACAGTCTACCTAAAATGTGGTGTTGAGAACAGATTAACAAACCAGAGCCATGAGTAGAATGCTTCTTCTAGGTAAACTTATCACTCTTTTTCCGCCTCATTTCTCTACCATATTTTGCTAATCTGTAACGTAGCTTAATGTTCTCAGACCTCACCATCATCAGCAGCAATGCAGTAGGATGAAGTGTGTACATCATCAGTACAGTCGATGTTGTCCTTTTGGCCTGTAACCTGTTTCGATGTTGTTCGTTCGTTCGGTTGTACAACCAGATTTGTTTATTAGCTTTTTGTTAGCGTTAGCTACTAGCCGTGCAGTCAGTCACTGTGTTTAGGTGTGGTGTGGTGGTGGACGGTGAGAAAGGAGGCTCAGCCGGGGATATGACTCCAAGCTTTCCCGGCGTCGTGTGACCTCATATATCCCCACCCAGTTTTCCTCTTTACAAGACCAGCGGCATCCACAGACACACGTAGCAGCTGGAACACTCTACATCTGTCATGAAAACATTGATTTACTGTTTTACACTTCTGATTAAGGAACAGAGTGTGAAATGCAGACAGACTGGGCGTGAGTGGGATCTGTCAAATTCTAAAGTGTTTATTAGTAAATGGAACAGCATTGAAGAAAAGGTGAAATATTTTTAGCATGCTTAAGTCACTCTTCTGAAGTGATGTTTAAATACCACGTACTATAATCTTATTCATTTAAGCTCTATTATCGTGTGGCCAGGTTTGAATTTGTTCAGTAGCTACAAACTTAACTACAAAGCTGCTTGGTCTTTTTAAAAATGTAGATTCTAAGGGCAGGAGAAAAGCGTGACATTTCTGATGGAATAGTATCTTCCTGCCAGTGTTTGACAGTTTTCAGATCTCATCAAATACATTCAGTGGAGCTGCTCCACTTCTGTCACTGCCTCTGTTCTGCCCCCCTGATGAGTGTATCAGCTGTATGGATGATAGACAGACAGATACACTCATTTTTCTTTCTGTCTCTTTTTCTCTCTGCCTCTGAGGACTGGAGCTCTGACACCTGCCTCCCAGACACACACTTTGGAGCAATAACGTAAAAAAAAAAAAATGTAAATCTAAGGAATATTGCCTAAGAGAAGTAGCTATTAAACTAAAATATTTTCTCATATTATACAAATAGTAAGAGTACTTAAGCATATCCTGATATGATACTGTTTAGTTGTGCATTTTAATAATTTCCTGCAAAAGCTTACACACAGAAATGCCCAACTTTGACCCATTAAAGGTCACAGAATATTATTAAACCAGATAAAGTAGCACTAGTTAATTGTGCGAAGTATCATTTCATCTTTCATGAATTTGCAATAGACATATTATGAACAGAATGTTTCTTTTTTCTTCTTCTTCTTTGAGCTTTAGAAAGTAGGTCTAATGCTCCCACGCCCCCTCACCAGTCTGCTCTTGTCTGAACTGTTACATACACAGGCAACAAACAGAAGACCCCACGGTTTTATATACTCACTGCTTCATGTCACTTATTTTGCCCATGCAAAGGGAGATTTGAGTTTAACTAACGTAGTGACGTCACAATACCACGATGAAGGATAAGAACATCATGAAGCCATATGTAGGCCTTTAATTCAATTAAATCATTCACTAAAATGAACCTATTTTTTAATCAGGCAATACTAATTTTACTGCCAGATTATCACAATATGTGTCTGGGTGGTGGATGTCTTTAGTTTTTGAAGAGACTCATTTTACTTTAAAGTGTATAAAAACATTTATATTTTGTTGATGAATGAATTAAATTTCAAAATACAAGCTGTGACAACTACAATACTGTTGAGACTAGTTTAATATAAAAATTTGTAACATGATATTAAAACTGAGACTCTGCCGCCATCTGCAGGCGACTATATGTAATCGCATGAATATTTTCCCCTTATACTGTATTAATTTACATAAAGCTTATTACCTGCCATATGCTCTAGATTATTTTACATAGAGCAAATTGTGACTGTTAGATTAAGAAAAATTAAGAAAAATTCAAATAACAATAACACTGATGTATTAAAAAAATCGTTTAGTAGAGGGTTTAACTCATTCGGAATCAATTTTAGGAAAGTAACAAAAGATTAAATATAGAAACAATTTTTTTTTATTTTCAAAGAATACAAAAATCTGTTCAAACTGTTAAAGACAACTGGAATTTGGATAGGCCATACGATCTATATTCAAAGTGCCATGCTTTTTGGTGACACATTTCTTGTTAATTATTTGTATTTATGACCAATAAATCTTATTAAGAGATTAGGGATTATACAGTTGAAAAAACTTCTTTCTTGTGAACTAGCAGATCTGTGTGATCTATGCATGCCTCTCCTTAAAAACTTGCCAAACACATTTGTTCTTGTGTAAATCTCTTTTCATGTCTTTAAAGCATACTGCGGGGTTGGATTAAAAAAAAACAAAACAAAACAAAAAACATTATCCAGGATTTAAATCCTTATGAATAAGAGCCATAAATATGTGTGCACGGTTACCTGCTGGTGTGATGTGCTTTAATTAAAAAAAAGTGATTTTCAAAACTAGGTCTATTATTTACAAAAGTTTTTTTCTCTTCCAAGGCACTAATGTGTTTGCTGATATTTAATTAATTTATTTGTTTGTTTATTTATTTATTTATTTATTTATTACAGTGTTTTTTTATTTTTTTTTAAGCCTTAATACTGTCTTAATTCTGACGCACAAATCCAGTGATGACTGGAGTTTTCTTTTTCTTTTTTTTTTTTGTACAGAATATGTCACAAAAATTTATAATATCTTTTGTTCTGGTCTCTGATCTTTTTTTTCACTCTGCCTGCTTATAAAGAAAAAAAATCCATAATCCACAGTGCCACAGCTGACATATAGACAAGAAGCTTCAAACATTAAAGGTGTGTCAGATAACGTATCCTGTGTTTAGATTGTTTTAATTTTCAATTTTTTTTAATAGATTTTATTTTATTTACTTAAGACAGACATAGTCACCTGTTAATATGTAGATGGCACGCACTTTGTGTGTGTTTGTGTGTGTGTGTGTGTGTGTGTGTGTGTGTGTGTGTGTGTGTGTGTTTGTGTGTGTGTGTGTGTGTGAGAGAGAGAGAGAGAGAGAGAGAGAGAGAGAGAGAGAGAGAGAGATTTTGGACAGATCATGGTTTTATCTGTACAACTACTTCATCCAACCCCACGGCAGCTTGTTCCAGTCTTGGTTAACAGGTTTTTTAAACATATATGTGTGTTTTCTACTGTTTTAAAAAAAAAAAAGCACATTACATTCATAAAAGCATGTTGTACACCGTGGACAGTCTCTTTGTTGTATTTTGTCCTGTGTGTTTGTGTGAATGTGTGCTCTCATGACCCCTTCAGTCTGACATGCACATATATACACATACTGTATATTAATGCACCTAATTCAAGTTCACACATTGTTGTGGACGACAAGTTATTGTTCTAGCCTTTTTTCTATTTCACCAGCCGAAGCCATCTGCCCTGTTTGACTTCCTTTTCAGGAGCAAGGTGCAAAGCCACCTGTATTTTGGGAAAAACTCATTTTAGTGATGTAAAAATGGAAAGCAGAATTCTAAAATGAGAAAAGTAGTGAGACATAATTGTATGGCGAATCTGTGGATTACAGTTGTCTTAAGGCATTAATGACATCATCAGTTTATATATAAAGAGTTATATTTATGTATGTATTCAGATTTAAACCCATGGCCTAAACCAACGGGGTCTTTCTTTCTTTTTCATTATTCCTTCCTGTCTAAGCCACACCAGAAAAAAACTCAAAATAGAAATGTCAGCACTGTCAGCATGATGTGTGAATTCTGCCTCTGACAGTTCCTCATCCTCAGCTGCATTACTCCTGTTCATAATTGTCTCAACTAGAGATGTGTACAGAACTGCATTTTTTACTCCTGTTTGTACAGTTATTTTTTGTTTGCAACTTCCTGCTATATTTTATAACACACTGACGTCTTGGTTCTTTTCTTAAACAAAGTAGTTGCCTCATTTAAACCATTGACCAGTGCCAGGCTGACCAGGCATTTACTAAGGATGAATGAATGAAAGTTTGATGTTCATCATGCATTGAAGCACATTTTTGTTAATAAGCTGTATCTTTGTCCTGTCAGCTTTATACCTGTTGGATATCTTTTGGATGATCTGGATCCCATTCCTGATGCACATCTCTAGTTTCAACCAGATGCCCTATCTATAAAAACATACATATTAAATACAACATATTATATGTCCATTCCCAATAATGTATTAGGTTACATTGATGTCAAGCACAATTGAATCCCGTGTCTGATTGTAGGACTAGAAGCACCTAAACGACTGGAGCTTCAATGTTGCAGAGCCACTGTGCTGAGAAAGTGAAAGTCAGAGACACCGGCTTTTGTTTTCCAATTGCTTCTTTATTTAATTAACCAAAAACACACAATCGATTTATGTATCAATACTAGTCGTTTTAGTTCGTTTATGTTCTGTAACAGTTATTACTCAGTTTTTGCCTTCTTTAAAGGACACGACACATGAACATAAGGAACTGTACAGGCCCTCTGTACCGATGAGATCAAAACCGAGAGAACAGATCCGAGGAAATGACAATGCTCTGTGTCTTGTGTATGTGAGAGATTCATCACTGGGTCATATGCATGAATGAAGAGATGGAGAGTTAGGTCAGTTTAGATTGTCAGTCCTACAATCTTTGGTTCCCACAGGCACTCTCGTAGTGCAGAAATCATCATGTGTGCAAAGATCATGTGTCTGACCATCTTACATTGTCTCATCATTCTATCTACCAGTCTCTCTCTCTCTCTCTCTCTCTCTTTCTCTCTCCTTATTTCTCCTTCTTTCTAACTTTCTCTCTCTCTCTTTCTCTCTCGCCTTTTTTTTTGCTTAATTCTGAAATTATAATGCCAATTACAATGCTGTAACAGGACTCTAAATCTATGTTTGAATCACATTCATTTGTGTGTGTGTGTGTGTGTGTGTGTGTGTGTGTGTGTGTGTGTGTGTGTGTGTGTGTGTGTGTGTGTGTGTGTGGGGCCTCAGCCCCAGCAAGTCATACTGTAATTCCTTGCCTACGGTGCCGCCTAGTGTGAGAAACAGAGAGAAACCTGATAGTGTGGATGAGCATTGGTGCATGTAGCATAGGCACTTCTTTGGAAAATAAAGCTGATCTTCTGTCCTATATGGAAAGAGCATGACGGCTATGAGCGAGTTCCCGTGATAATACACTGTGCTGTGATTGTTCCTCCAGGCATTTAATCCCAATACCCTGAGTGAAAGATGATGTCAAGGAATGGCGATGGACAGATGTAGGGTGTGAGAATGACAGAGAGAGAGAAAGGGGGTGGGGGGTGTTTGCATAGCTCTCTGTGCAAAAATGATTTTTCACTCCTCTTTCTCTTCTCCAGGCAACACACACTTTATAGCACAACTTGTGAAAAATGACACTGAACTGTAAATTTTGGGTGTCACTAGGCTGGGAAGCTGCAATGTACGTTTTTGTAGGTTTAGAAAGGTGAAACATATGAAACCATAGGTGAAAAATGTGATGGTTGAATATTAAAATAAATGGACTGGGTGTGAGGATTTATACTTTTAAAAAAAATCCAACGTAAAACTAAATTGGTTGTGTACAATTATGTGAACATCATCTATAGAAAGTAATTAAGGTGTAAAAATTGTATTGGAAAAATGAATTTTAAAAATCATACATGTTTTAAAAAAAAAAAAGAATCAATAAAATGTTTAAAAACCACATGTGGAAATAAACTATTTGTCTAGAAATCAGGAGAAAATGAATGAGTCGTGTAAAAATCACACATAAGAGATATTGATGTAAGGAATTGTGTACAAAAAATTTAAAAAATCATCATGTAAAAGAATGATGTTGTGTTGTGTGTAGCCAAAATTTACAAAGCACCTACTCTAATGTTTTACTCTTCTACCTCTGAGGATATGATTACATTTATTCAGTGCATTAAAAGGTTAAAGGGTTAAATTTGGTCATGTTATTCACATTGTATCTACCGAAGATGTTTGTGTAATTCAGATCGATATGAACGGAACATTACATTTCTCAGATGTGAGTATAGTCCTGTTGGATTGTAAAGTGGGAGGTCTTTATAAAGATCAGTGTGAAGGGAAATGTCATGGCGAGAGCGGTGTGTTAATGACTCGTATTTATTCAAGGTCTCAGACTAAGATTGCTGATCAGTGGAATCACACTCAGAGAAATAAAAGAAGATCAGCACTTACGTTGAAACCTTTAATAAACAGGGTAATGTGGACAGACCCATTATGTGTGAATCAGAGGCTACAGAGGTGATTCAGAGCAGTCCCTAAAAACCGAATGTTGTGATTTTTATTGGATTTAAAGGTCAGTGTTTAGAGGAGAACTCTGTCATCTCTCTGAGGATCTCTCTCTCCCGGTCTTTAAATCTCAGCCGCTTGACAGCGACTTTTACCTTTTCTTTTCCGAGCTTTCTTTCTTCTAATTTCTTTCATTTTGGTTCCTGTCTTTCTCTCTCCTCCTCATTGGAAATTGATTGTCTTCTACCATCACAAAGACACTTGTTTTCTGATTGATTTTCGGGGACCAGAGGAGGGAGAGAAACATGGCCACTGGGGGCTTCGAAAAAACGCCCTCCAACGCTCCACTCCGACTCAAGAAGATGACAACGGCAGGTAGGAGGGGGCCGGCCGCCTGGCACACAGACTATGGGGTCAATAGACAAAAGAGGAAATCATAAATGCAGGAATGCAGTGTGAAGAAAGGAAAAAAACAAACAAACAAACAAAAAACACAGCGCAACGTGGTACAGAGAGCTGGGCGACCGAGACCCTCCATTACCTTTAGCGTTTCAATTCATATATACAGTTTAAATGCAACGTAAGGAAGGAGAGGCGGAGAAGAAGAGAGGAGAGAATACAACGCATGCGTTTCAACAAGAGAAAAAAAAATCAACAAAGCAACAACTAAAAAAAATGCACAAGAAATAAACCTCAGATGGCCTTTGAATCCATTTTGACGGACATCTATCCCACCCCGTTTGATGTGACTTCATTCCTCCCCCTCTCCTTGGCCAAGACGAACAAATAATCCTGCAGTTTTTCTACACACTTAGTTTAATATCCATGCATAAAAGAATGGTCTGCATCTCCCTAACAACAGAGCTGCTGTTTCTGGATTTCTCTTTTTTTTTCTTTCTTCCTTTTTTTTTTTTTTTTTTTTTTTTTTAAATATAAGAATCACTGGAACAACACACAAGTAACATTATCTAAACAGAAATGCAATTGCGTATATGAATTCAAAAACAAAGTACAACCCAAAAATTCTAAAAACTTAATCAGATTTGCTTATAACATTTTTCAGTGATGGTTTTCTCCATGAAACATTTCACATTTCCGCGCTTGATTCTGCTTTCAACCTACGCTCCCTTCTTCCCTGTACCCTAAAACCTAAACCTTTTTTTTTTATTTTGGTATCATTTAAATGTATTCATTTTGTCCAGGCTCTATCTGACATGAAAAGGTAACTCTGCAACACATTTACAGGTCTAACATTCAGGAAGTCTTGCCTTTAACAAAAATTAAGGAAAAAATAATAATAGGTGGAAGTTTAGGGAGCATGCTACTGGTATAAAACCCAAATCATAAATGGCAAAGCAAAAACGAGATTACAGAACAGTATAAAGCTTCAAGTCACAATATTTCCAAAACTATTATTTAGCAATATTCATCATCTTTAGTTATCAGTACTATCCTTGTTATTGTTTCATTACATAGCCTTTACATTAAAGCTTTTGAGGTATATCAGAATTTTCATTGTCAACACATGCCTGCCAGGTTGTACCACCAGCCGAAGGACACGTGATTGGCGTAGAGTTAATCAGTAATCGGATGGGATTTGGCCAGATGCTTATGATTGTGATTTTTTTTTTTTTTAGGAAAAAAAGGCATATGATTAAGTTGATCACAACACCACCAGCACACATATACACACTCCCGGAATACTGTAAGACACACAAAAATAGCTCTATTGGGAGTGTGTGTGTGTGTGTGCTCGGTTGGTGTCTTAGAAGCAAAATCACACTGCACACTTAGCAAATCGCTCCTCTGTGATCCAAACACTTTTTGGATGGTAAGAAAAAGCACCCATTTAAATAAATACATACATACATACACATACATATGTCAATAAATAAATCAATTATGAAATAAATACAGCAAACAATACAGTTTAACATTTTCTACTAAAACAAAGTGCTTCTTTATCAGAATGGAAAGTGGGGCCTCTAATAGGCCTAATAGGACACAAGAATTATGCTGTGTGTGTGTGTGTGTGTGTGTGTGTGTGTGTGTGTGTGTGTGTGTGTGTGTCCAGAGCAATCCCACCCGTGGTTGAAGGAAAAAGGCACTCAACGTATACTGCATAGGAGCCACCTCCTTCACCGTGGCATAATGCAGTCTGACTGCTCTGTGTGTAAGTGTGTGTGAGAGAGAGATTCTGTTTGTGTGCTATATTGTAATAAAAAAGAAAAATTGTTTGTCGCTACATTAATATGATGCAATTGTGTGTGTGTGTGTGTGTGTGTGTGTGTGTGTGTGTGTGTGTGTGTGTGTGTGTGTGTGTATGAGAGAAATTCTGTTTGTGTGCTATTGTAATAACAACGAAATATTGTTTGTCGCTACATTAATATTGTGTGTGTGTGTGTGTGTGTGTGTGTGTGTGTGTGTGTGTGTGTGTGTGTGTGTGTGTGTGTGTGTGTGTGTGTGTGTGTGTGTGTGTGATGACATGGAGAAATGGAGTACAGCAATAATGAGTGTGGTTTGGTAGAACTGGCAGGCTGAAATATCTTTGGTATCAGTGGCTGTGTCCCATGTGCCACTATTATTCTGTGAGGTAGCCGCACTGGTTCTCACTACAAACGATGTGTGTATGTTCAGATTTTTTTTCACATTTTGACTTTGAAACAACATTGTTTAAGAACCTTGCTTTTTTTAAAAAGAAAAAGAAAAAAAAGAAGAAGAAGAAGAAAAAGAAAAGAAAAAGAAAGAAAGAAAAGAAAAGAAAAAAAGAAAGAAGAAGAAGAAGAAGAAGAAAAGAAAACCTCTGAACCTCTCTGGCTCTAGCTGGCTCTAGACTTGGTCACTGATCTTGATTTTTGTGTGTGAACTTTTCCTGTTTGATGCTACAAATATAACTTTGGCCTTTTCGTACAATACATTCACACTCTAATTTTAAAAATGAAAATTTCAGGTATGTTGATGACAGCCACTTGTGAACTCAATGTAATCCAGCATCCAGCCCGATGGCGTGCAGTTATCCTTCTGTAGCCATGACACTGTTACAGATCTGATCTCAGAGAGGTTGAAGTTCAGAGGTCGCTCCAGTTTCAGGAGTCCATTTTTTCACAAACATTGTCCTGTTCCGGTATACACAACAACCCTTTTTTCTGTCTCTGATATCGGCAGTTTGTCTTTCTCAGAGTTTGTTTGTTCCGCAACTTCATTAACAAGGTGCTTCTTCACTTGTAGTTTATGCACAACAGAGCACAAAGAGTTACATTTAATAGAAACTTTGTGTCTATGGTACTAAATACCCGCATCATTATTATAGAGGAAAGGAGAGAAAGAAGAAGACATGTAGGGTGTAAAGGAGGTTGGAGAGTGGGATGGGGAAAAGGAAGGAAGGAAGAAAGACAGAAAGAAAGAAGAGAAGATATTTACATTTCATATTTTTGGTATGGTTTTAACCTTGTGACGTTAATTCAACACATTTTCATGTTGAGAATGAGCGGCCTTGCATGATTTGTCGGTTCCTCTGTTACTTTAGAGACTGGAGGGAGGGAAGAGAGGGGTTTTTTTGGGAGGAGACAGAGTGGCTCGGAGCCACACCATCTTCCGTGATTATCATTAAGGCATCTGTCATTGGCACTCAATCATACAGTGACATTTTACCTTCACGTTTGGCCACTAGACACTGCCTTCCTCCATGCAGAGAAAAAAGCAAGCAGCAGCTGAACTCTACCCTACTCCCTCTGATTCATGATTGTTTCTTCTTTTTTTATCTTTGGTAAATCAAAGAGGAAAAAAAATCCCTTGGATACAAATATCAAAACTCATGCGAAAAAAAAGGAGATTATTTGGCATTTGGGCGTTGTGAAACTTTGGTTGGCCCCCATAACACAGGTGAGACTATCAGACTGCAGGAGTTGGAAAAGAAAACTCGGAGGTGGATGTTGGCTGTTGTCCAGGAGATGGCGCCGTTGCTCTGTGCATGTGGACCGCTCTGCCCGGCCCCTTGGCGTGAAAAAAAATGATTCTGTAGGCGCCGGCTCAGAGGACTGATTGATTCTTTCCCCATCCCCTTTTGTCGTTGTGCTGAAGCAAGAGCACGGCGCCACGCTGGCAGTGAACAAAACCGAGACGCGATCGAGAAAATCGGGACAGGAAACGTGGCAAGAGAATTTAGACGAGTGGCGCGTCTGAGGCATGATTGTAACGCGCAAAACTCCATTTTCGTGTAAATTCTCACAGCCAGTCCCCACGACTCTGATAATCAAAGATCAGATTTGTACAAAAAATGAATATGATTAAAGATTTTGAGCAGAACTACTGATTGATCACAACTATAGGGGCACGCACCAGGACACTTATTGCCATCTCTCCCTTATTTGTTACTACCTAGTTAAGAGACAAAAACAAATCCTGGTTCACCTGGTGCAACTCTAAAAAAATTAAGGGCGAAAAGAACTGAAGGCTTGAGGCTTAAATATCAAGCCTCCCCTCAGACCAGGCCTTTGGCCTTCTTGGACAAATGACATGAAAATGAGAAATGTCATTGAAAATAACTTCCATTCATTGCATCCTAAAGTGAATTTTAGATTCTAAAATAAAAACACACAGGCTAAAAGACAGAGCCCGCAGACACTCCTATCACCAATCACGGGCGTCTGGTGTCCAACAACCAGGGCATCCAGTATCAGCCATGCCCAGCCAAGCAGGTTTCAGTGTATGAGTTTAGATGGACGTTCAAGCCTTGGAGAAGGTGGTGGCTGAGGTGCCGGGCTGCCCAGGGCTGGTGCTGGGTTCTTCGTGCCAGCGGTCGACGCAGCGACGGCGGGCATTCATGAAGAAGTTGCTCACGGTTGAGAGCTCCAGTCCGAGCTGTTGCGAAATGGTGAGCTGCATCTCTTTGCTGGGCCGCTTGTTCTCCTTGAAGATGGCAATGAGCGTGCGGCGCTGCAGGTCGGTGAAGACCAGCCGCTGTTTTTTGGGCGCCAGGTTGCGGTCTTTGTGCTGCTCCTGCTCCTTCCTTTTGCAGGCTAACACAAAGAACAAGAGAGTCACAGACACACTGAATAGAAATACCAATAAAGCCACAAATCAAAATATAGATTGCTGTGTGGTCATGTGCATAGAGCTGATGAGGAACGAGAAATGAAATAGAAACCATGCTGCAGTGAAGGCAGGTGGAATCAGAGGTTAATTTGACAAAGTAGCCCTTAAAACATTTAAAGCAAATCTATATGCACACTCTTGAACCTTTATATTGTATCTTTATTCCAGGACCTTAAGAAACACTGATATGTCTTTATAGATACACCACATGCATTTTTTTCAGGTAAAAGTTACATACAAAAGAGTAAAACCAAGAAATGTACAGTTGGGTACCTGTATTTCTAAGAAAAGTATAGGTTTGGGGTTGATTTAATATTACAGTAATATTTGATTGCTGGTTGGAAATGTCTTTGGGTTTTTAAGTATTTAAAATATTTTGGTGATTTAATTATTTATTTGTTTGTTTGTTTGTTTGTTTGTTTGTTGGGGAGGGGGGATATGCATTTTTCTGCACATTTTTTTATAGGACCTGGTGGGTTTGGCCTAGTTATATCATTTGTGAACCTTCTTTGAAGTAAAATATTTCATAGAATTCTTCATTTAAAAATCCATTTTCAAGTAGCACCATACTCTATAGTAAAGAGTAAAGACAATTCTGCTAACATCTGTAAAAATACACTGTAATAATCACAAATATGTTGTTTATTGCTAATATTATCTAGGACTGGTATTTCACATCATATCCCACATCATCCTCATCATCATCATCATCATCATCATCATCTTTGTGACATCACAACCTGAGCTCACTCCTTTACGCTTTCTATTTTTTTTAAGGAAAAAACTGAAAATATTTTATTCTCTTTGTTTTCTTTATATATAGACAGCCATCCACATTTTAAAATCCCGTTTTTGAGTTCAGTAGTCCTTTAATGTTCGATTTTTTCCGTCGGAGGTGATTGCCTGAAGCATGGAGAGTAAAATGTAAATGTGTATCTGTGTGTGTGCGAACAGGTTTAATAGGAAGCTGTCATCCTCGGGGACTTATATCAGAGAACCCTCGAGCAAAATCCACTATCCTACTGCAAGCTGTTTGGACTCATTCAGAGGAATTACATTCATATGTAAGCTAGTGCTTCCTTTTAGCCTCTCTAACTCTACAGATGAGACCGACAATATGGCAACAGGACTCTTTATTAACCAGGAGTAATGTGTGGAAGATGGCAATAAACTGTGATCATTTGCTTTTTAACGGCGCTGTTATTTGTCTACACAGCCAAATTATTTTATACATGTTTTGTATAGTGCCAATTAAAGGTACAAATGCAACATTTAATGCACTTGCTATTTATTTGTGTTTTATGTGCTAGGTTTTTTTTCCTAACTCGGCGCGTGGCTTTGCATGCATTATTATTTAAAAATGTGCATGCATGGTATTGACAGGATCGTCGAGTTTGCTCGGTGTATACTTTCATCTCTTTCTCGAAAGCATCCATCACCCTTACCCGTGCACGCTCTCTTCCTTCTGTCTGTCTGTCTGTCTGTCTCTTGCTTCCTCTTATTCTGTGTGTGTGTGTGTGTGTGTGTGTGTGTGTGTGTGTGTGTGTGTGTGTGTGTGTGTGTGTGTGTGTGTGTGTGTGTGTGTGTGTGTGTGTGTGTGTGTGTGTGTGTGTGTGTGTGTGTGTGTGTGTGTGTGTGTGTTGCGGCGAGGGTTCCCCCAGTGAGATTGTGCTGAGAGTGGAAAAGCCAGGCCCTAGCGCTGTATGTCTAATTACAGAGAGCCATGAGCCGATCGATCTCTCCTACACAGTCAAATCAGTTTACTGCTGCCATCTAAAGCAACAGCACACTCATCCATCATTTTCATATACCACTGCACATCACTTTCACACACGCGCGCGCGCACACAGGAACACATGTACACACAGGAATGCATACTTAAACCACCTGCACTACAGACAGAAAAAATGCATCGGTTATTAAAACAGTACATCAAGCATTCATTTACTAAACTCCAAGACACTTGGTTCGTGCATCTACATAGCATTTGTCTTCTTGTTTGTAGGATGTATAATTCTGCAGCATGCACTTCAAAGGCACATCAAATTACAAACAGCATTTATTTGCATCCACACATTCATAGGCTTGCTCAGCTACGTTTATTCAATTTTAACGCAATTAACAGCTTAGCATGCACATACATATTTAATAAGCATTTCATGTTTTCATTTTTGCAAACTTACACACCTACAAATTCTACCCAAAATGCATAATCTATCAAAAGTACGACCTATTTTTCTGTCTGTTCTTTTTGCTATTGAGCGCGAGACTAGCACCTTCTCGCTCGTTCCCACGTTCTGCCTCTTGATGTCAGTCGTTCCGGTGCGGTTCTCGCGCCTCACCGTGAGCGGGCGCGCGCTGGGCTCGGGGGGATCAATACGGGTCGATCGCGCGGGAAGGGGGCCCTGATTGCTGGACCACGTGCGCAGGAGAAAACGGGGGAAAATCGATCATTGCAGCTTTTAGGGCCACAGCCGCGCGCAGACTGAAAGAAGCAAAGACGCGCATTTCTGCCTCACACATTAGAACTGAAGCTATAGTCGTGAATTCCATAAAGGAAAAAAAAATCCATCCAACGTGTTCAAAACACCGAGGACACATACTGCCGTAATCGGCAACTCGAGTCCACATCCAGATGTGCAGGCTTTCATTTCATATAGCCTTTCATTTTATTTTTCCTTTTTTCCATTTTTCTTTTACAAAAAAGATCACCACGAGGCCGTTTCATGGCTAAGTGTAGAATAAAGACCAATATGGATGTAGGCTATGATGTGCAGACTGATGCAAAATAACAGGCGTACCTGTCAATAAAATTCTCCCCATAGTCCAATTTCACGCATAACCTAGTCTATTCTCCAGAGTCACACAGCTTTCAACGGGTGCGTTGCAGTTGCCTGCTTAATTTACACAATGCATAATTACCGCAAAAGCTCTGCAGTGCTATACAGTGCATTCAAAACTACCGCATACTGTCTTAATAAATGGACGTGTAAAGTGGACTGACTGTCTCATATTGACTGCACACCTGTGGTGCTCCTGTTTAAATGGACACAGATGATCACTACTGTTGTAGATTTAACACAGCACGCGTTAATTCAACACCATGCAGTTATTTATTAAAAAAAAAAAAATTATAACCCGTCCAGTTGCTTCATACAAACTCAGTCTCCAGCAACGTGATAAAATAAATACAAACAACGTGTTGCTACTGTACATCATAATTTGTTATTTACAGATTACTATTAAATTTAAAGTCATTATTAATAATACATTAGTCATTAAATATCAGTGTTCCAACCCTTTCTTTTTCTTCAACCTTCTAGGCCTAAATGTTGTAGCCTGATTTTGATATCAGCCACATTTATAAGCTCTCATTGGTTTCCTCTTATTTGTAAATAAACACTGGAAATCACACAGGCCATAATATATTACAGCCTAGTTGTGTTAATGGCTAGGAGCCGAAGAAATGTAGCTTGTATTTGGAAAATAATTATTTTTTAAAAGCTTTTTAAACGTTAAGTCCTAGAAACATTAGCAGTAATTTGTTTTACAATTCTGTGATAAAGAATTTCTCTAGAGATGCATGCAGACGTTTAACAATGCAGTCCAAGCTGCATGACGTCATTCTCTCTCTATAAACACTCCTAAAGTTCCTTAGAATGTGTTTTCTTTTTGTCAGATTGCATTCAAATAAAGAAACAATGCAAAATATCCTAGGTGTCTGCTATCTGTACAAAACGAGCTTCCTCAGTTATAGAGAAGGCCTAAAAAATATGCACAGCCCTCTTAGAATGTATATGTATAATCTAATATACATTTGTTTGTTTATTCGTTATTATGTTTCATCTATTGAAAAAGCAATAGCCAGATGCAACTGATGAAACTCAGGTTCTCTTGTTCACTTCTGTCAGAGTGGCGTCCTAAACAACAACAACAACAACAACAACAACAACAACAACAACAACAACAACAACAGCAGCAGCAAACTGCATTATGGTTGCTCAGGTACGTCATTTGGACGCACAATGCACGCTATACGCTACAATGCATTGTGGGATTTCAGAGGTGAAACGGATCAACTTTACTACGTTTTCAGTAATAATAAAACGGCAAAACGTTTTTTTTTTTATCAAAGCTGGCAGCAAAGTAATGGATTTAATCCAAGTGGAGCTAAATAATAAGAAAGAAATAAACAATCAGAATCAAATGATTGGTAATCAATAAGGAGGTGGGGCTCAAAATGAAAGTTTGTTTACTGCTCCAGGCGTGAACCAAGCATTAGATTCAATATCTATTAGATTCAATATCTATAGCTATTCTTATGCAACAGAGAGTGTAAGAATGTTCTGGATTTCTATGCAGTGGTAGGTATGGATATGTGGCCCACGCGCAAATCCGTTCCGGTCGACGGTTCGAGTTTTCTTACGAAGCGATAGTCCGTTAATATCGATTGAGCTGCGCTTTAAGACCATTTCATGGGGCATTTCTTTAATTCAGTCTTCACCCACCCGAGGCCATGCCAAGCTTTCTCTGGCTCCGACTCTACTGACTCAATACTCTATAATGTAATGAGCGAGTGTTGGCACTAATATACTGATAATTTAATACATAATGTCTGTTTTCCTTAACCAGTCATTTACTTTCAGGCGTTTTCCACAGTACGAACAAATGTGCTTATTTGTCTTCCCTTATGTCCATTTTTCTCTAAATATATGGGCGTTTACTAAAGTCTATAAGTTCACGCAGGATATTCAAAACAAACAAACAGATAAATGAATATATAAATAATTTCGTGTGTGTGTGTGTGTGTGTGTGTGTGTGTGTGTGTGTGTGTGTGTGTGTGTGTGTGTGTGTGTGTGTGTGTGTGTGTGTGTGTGTGTGTGTGTGTGTTTTAAGGAGACTACTTGCTCTGGCAGAGAAAATTCAAAATCACAGCATAGCAATATAACAATTAATAATAATAATATTAATAATAATAACAATAATAACAACAACAATAATAATGTATTATTATTGTTATTATTATTATTATTATTATTATTATTATTACTATTATTATTATAGCAATGGCCTTATTGTTGTTTTATACAAAGATTGTAAATGTGACTACATTTTATAATGAAATAAAAATGACATTTATTTAGTCCATTTATTTACTACATCTTTGCCCGAGAATAAATAATAATAATATATATAATAATTATATAATAAATAATTTTGTTACGATTCTGATGAAAAATCTGACAAATCAAGCACATAAAAAGATTTATAAACGTGCAGGAATTACATTTCTATAATATGAAATGATATTCATATGAAAAGTGAATTCACTTGAGAAGGGGATATAATAATATAAATCTGTTGGCATCTCGCCGTGTGTGTGTGTGTGTGTGTGTGTGTGTGTGTGTGTGTGTGTGTGTGTGTGTGTGTGTGTGTGTGTGTGTGTGTGTGTGTGTGTGTGTGTGTGTGTGTGTGTGTGTGTGTGTGGGTGTGGGTGTGAAGCCCAGAATGCTTTCCGGAGACATTCACAAATGAAAGCCTACTTTGTTCTTGCCTGTTTGCAAACTACATTTTAATTGCCCGAAACTGTTTAGTTTCGTAATCCAGTGGTAATCACACTTATTGGTATGTTATCACTAAGATGGATGGAGTTCTCTATGGTTGTAGCCGAAAGCAATATTTTATTCTGTTCCCTTGAATACTGTGCTGTACTTTTAGGCTATTTGATTGCTGTAATAGCATTTTTCGTGTATTGAACTTTATAAGGTAAACAGAGATAGCTGCTTTCCCTGCCAACAGCTCAGATGATGTGCTCTGAACAGGGCTTAGACCAACTCAATATTGTTTATGAGTAGTATTCTGAGAACCTGGCAGCTGTGAGTCTTGGACAATGCACTGTGCTAAGATATTAGCACAAGCTTACATTTCTCTAATTTCCTATCATTCTAATTTCCTTGATGTTACAGGTTACATTATTTTAAATTATTAAACAGGTTACATTATTTAATTTATTAAATACAAATAAATAAATGCTATAAAAGAGTGAATTATTGGGCAGTATAAAGTTTAGAATTTTTTTTAATTTCCTTTTATTTATTTATTTATTTATTTATTTATTTAGTTAGTTAGTTAGTTAGTTAGTTAGTTAGTTAGAGTTGGTTATAATAATCTAATCAATGTCTTTCTAGTCTGTGCGTTTTAAGTCACCCACTTACAAATTCTTAACCATTTTCATAGCTTTATTTGTACAAATATTTGTGTACAAATATTTTTGGGTCACCAGCTTTCTTTTTCACCAGTTTAGTGTAGGGCTGTGAAATAGAACGAAATTCATCCTCGTTTTCCATCATACTTCAAATGTGTAGGTATTTAAATGCGAGGTCAGGACGCTTTTTTTTTTTTTACTTTTTTTTTTTTAAAATAGTACACCAATCGTTCTCTAGAGTAATTACTTTGTAGTGTATTTAATGCACCCCGAAGCCACACGCCTACTATATTCTGCATATCCGGTCGCATATGGTTTCGCCTATATAGAAACCATGAGAAAAAAAACTGAGAAAATAAATAAGGGTGTTAAGTGTTTTATTATTATTATTATTATTATTATTATTATTATTATTATTATTATTATTATTATTATTATTATTATTATTATTATTATTTATTTAAAAAGATACTTGAGTAGATGTAAAACAAGGAAAACCGAAATCTTTAGAGGGTTAGAGGTATAATCTCAGAAAAACTGTACAATATGGAATGGTATATCGTATCTCCTTTTATTATGTATAGAATCTTTAACCTTAAAAAGTGCATATATCGTACCTTTTAAAGTTTTACTTTCTTTTTTAAAAAACTAAAATACAAACAAATCATATTATTCTGTAATAACCATATCTATTTTGTGTTTTTCATAGTTTTTACTCTGGGATTGATTGATTCATTATATAGTGTATTTCACCATTAAATATTTACTCTAAAATGGCATTGCAGTCCATTAATGTACCATATATAAAATTTCCATGTGAAATACTGCATATTAAAGGTACAGAGACCCCATCTATAAGCATAAGTACAGTTTGAGTGGTCTTTTACTCTATTTATTGACAGTGTTGATGTGGTTTGAATGCTGTACCAAGTAAACCAACCCCGAACAGCAGTTTATAGGTTGTGTTTGCAGATAAGTGAGTAGTAGCCTGTGTAGTTCTCAGTTTGGGACACATTCTGAGTGTTGGTTTGAGAGAGAGAACCGAGGCCGCGATCAATAACTAACCGCAGCATGCAGCTATAAGCGCTCGGCTCAGAATCGATACACAGGACCGATCTTTTGTTTTTTGGGGTGCGGTGAAAAGAAGCTATCCAGAGAGTTAACTGCACTGTAACTTCAATAATAAATGTAAAATTTGGCTAAATTGCAGAGCAGTAGTAATAGTAGGTTACACAAAGTTTGTTGGGAAATAGAGCAAAGGCTTTACTTTACAAAGGTGCAATTTTACACTGTTCTTGTGAATGATTCACAGTTATGTGTTTCATTTGTGTAAAAATACTACTGAACATGTGTTAATTTTTAATTCCACCAAAAGTGCAGCAATGATGATAGACGCTAGAGAAAGTCTCCATGGCCAAGCACTGCATCCACTTTATGGGTGATTTAAGCGTTAAGTCAATTTTGCTCGTCAATACATTGATCAGATCCTCTCAGATACAACACCAAGCAGGAATAAAAGCTATTTCCATTCGATTCTCACATTTCCATCAAAAGATGAATTTTGCACCGTGTCATCCTTCATAACCCGCACACTGGACAAAATAAGAGCGGTGGAATAAAACAAGGGAAACTGATGATTTCACAAAACAGGAAGTATTAAAAACGTGTGTATGTTTTAAATGACAGCAGAATACAATAGTTTAATAACATTACTGTTCATATACAAGCCATTATTACAACTATTATTGGTGAAAACAAAAGATTGAAAAACAATAACAACAATTATATTTTCAAACCTTTAATTTGTTTTGTAATAGTCAATTGTATAAAATAAAATACGAACATATTATTCTTTATGTAGGGATAAATCTATATCTATATCTTATATTTTATTATTATATATAAGGTAATTTAAATATTGTATGATTTCTTAAGATTACTTATTTTCTAATAAATAAGTAAACAAACAAGCAAACAAATGTTTGTGTGTTTGTGTGTGTGTGTGTGTGTATATATATATATATAAAATTACATTTTGAAGCTGTGGCTAATATTTGTTAGGCATATTTTATTATAGTTAATATGGGCTGTGATTGACTCGTCTTCTGTGAGTTTAAAGTATTTAGGTAAACACAGCACCATGAAAACACTCAGACCGCTGGAAAATAAAGGTGTAATACTAATAATAACTTATTTTGCTAGAAATACATACATTTTACACAGACACACACACACTCACACACACACACAGCATTGAAAATGCCTTGTAAAGTGCCAAACTATGAAATAACTTAAATGAATTTACTTACAAAACCGTAATGAACAAACCATTATATCTAGGTTGTTGCTTCTTACACTGTGCATAACAACACAACTCATATAGCAGATGATGTAACGCTTTATTAACCGTTAATGCAGGTTTGGATTGCTTAAAAAAATTCAGGCCTTAGTAAATGATAGTGATTTCTGACACCTTTTAATTTATGGGTGCGGTTAAAATTATGACCAAAACAGAAAGCAATGAACTGCAAAATAGTTACATTTGAAGACTTAAATTCATTAACCCTAATGCTAAAGTGAATTTGGTAATGATGAGGTCCATCCGATGGAAACTTCAATGTATAAACCCAATACATTTGCAGTGATTTAACCATTTGATTCATGCTTTTCTAGTTAAAACTCTCTGACTATAAGCGAATACACTACAGTTCTCCTTTTCTGTAATATGATCAACTTCCACATTTCCTCAATGCTCAGTTCGATGCAACTGAGATGTAAGGCCTGGCACCTATTCGGCGTATCTAAGGAGAAAGGCCTCTTCTTAACATCTCCACACTAATTGGATAAGAGACAGTGTGGGAACATTACACAGTAAGTTTGGCCTTTAGAGAGCGGTGTAATAGAAACCAAGCATTCCTATATTTCAGGTCAGGGGCAGTTCCTCTGTGTGCACACCGTTTCCTAACTGCTCACCAAAATCAATTGCTCAGTGGACAAACATCTGACGAGCCAGATCTATCGCGAGCAGCTCAATTAAATGCCATTCATAGACAGATGGATTGATCTGGAAGCCGAGAAGTGAAAGATCTATAACAGATCTTATATTAATCCCACATTATACTGTTAGAGCCCTTTACCACCACCTCTGTTGAACAGACTGTGATGATATCTTTAAATTCTTTCTGAGACTTAGGTGCGAATATGTGTATATTCCCTATACTTTACATAGCATTTGCTTTGTTGCTGTGTGTCAATTGCTGTGTGTCATTGAAGCCTATTTGCTCTGTTATTACTAGGTTATTACACCTAAGTCAATAAATCAATGAGTTTATGTCTATTCATTAAAATCAAGGTAAGGTATTTAATTTATCAAGCCATTTTTGTTTAACTCATATATTTTGGTAATTTCACATTTACTCTTGAAGTATTGATACATCATTAATCAAAGTCTACTATATGTTTTTGCTCTCAAGTGTACACTTAAGTGATGAAGTGCGATAATAGGAATCCTAAAAACAAACGAATAGAAAGAAAGTAAGACGTACCATTCCAGTGATGTATATTTGAGTCCAGTACGCCACAATCCTGAAGCGTGTGAGACAGTAATTAATGCTTGTGTGCTAATGTGTAAGTTGAACCAGGCACAAGCTTGATGTGAAGTATTATATAATACCTCCGGTGTTTAAATATAATGTAATGTGAAAAGTAGATGAGCATTATACACAAAATTTCCAGAGAAACAAGACGTTTTGAATAAAAGTCTGTTTACTGTACACATTTGGCCACTGACTACTTATTAACATATTATTCATGAACAAACTAAGAATTATTCAGTAACTACTGTGAGTTGTTATGAAAGTGAAGAGTCCTTGGTCCTTACAGTCCTTCTTGTCCCTCTATTAGTTGTTACTGAGTTTGGTTTTCCATATTCATATTCTCCCATTATTTTATAGAATAAACGCAGATAGAACAACAATTTTTGTTCTTAAAACTCTTGTTGTATAGTTAACGTGTTAGTTGTATTATATAATAATTACATGATGTGATGCCTGAGATCACACAGAAACTCTGTATTGAGGAAAATAAAGCACTACACATATAATAAAGGCTCAGTGAGTGTAAGTGTATTTCATATTGTTTATGTCTTAGCAAACACATTTATACTTGACTGTTCAATGATTAATGGAAGCCCTTATTATATTTACCACTATGTCTGTGGCTGAATGTATTCAACTGAGGGAATGTTTTCTGCCATCTTTCAAATAGAATCTTCTCTTTTGTCTGTCTCTGTGTGTGTGTGTGTGTGTGTGTGTGTGTGTGTGTGTGTGTGTGTGTGTGTGTGTGTGTGTGTGTGTGTGTGTGTGTGTGTGTGTGTGTGTGTGTGTGTGTAGAAACCAAAAATCTGTTGGTGGGAAAGTATTGTAAGCAAAGACCCCTGCTTGACTGGTTGCTGCTGCTGGCTGTTCCTTATGTGTGTATGTGTGTGTGTATGTGTGTGTGTATGTGCGTGTGTGTATGTGTGTGTCTCTGCTTGGCTAGCTGCTGCTGGTGGGAGCCCCAGAGATGGAGGGAGAGAGAGAGCAGGGGAAAGGAAATCAATACAGATTCAGAGTCAGAGATTCAAGTCAGATAAGCCTTAACAATATATAGCACAGGCACACTCTATAACCCAATCACATACACACTCATAAACACACACACGTAGCGTTCACATGCCCACACACGCACTTTCAAAATACAACATAGCAACACACTTAGACACACACATTCACTCATGCACACACAATGCCTCCCATGAGTGCTCCTGTCTTGCTCTCAGACATACAGTACATCTCAGGACATACAGTAAACCCGTGTGCACATCACACACGAGCATCCATATGCATTCGATATGCAAACGCACACACCCTATGACCCTGAACACAATACATGCCTCTCCCCAACCTTCAAATACCAAATGATTACAACCTTGGATGGCACTGTACTGTATTTGCTGACGAACACAAAATGATAATGAGTGTAGCATGTAAATGAGAGAATGCTCTCTCTGAGGCTATTCACATCCTCCACACGCACTCACACACACCCCCAACCACACCCTCTAAATACTCCTACGATTCAAGAGTGCTTGGCCCAGATTCTCAGATTTTGACCTGTCCTGCCATATATCTCTAGCAACGTTAATGTTGTCTCTAAACATTCACCGCACGTTCCACTTTGCTTACCGAGAACTGACTTGGTTACAGCAGCCACAACCCTCGCCTCCCTCCCCGCCTTCCCCTCACGCTTATCAATTATTAACGCCTGAATCGATCATTTCAGCAGCTCGCCTCGATCTGCTGCTTTTCACAAAGTCAAATCTCTCCCACCCTCAATCAATCGCAGTGCCCCGCCGTCTGCTTTTATCTCGCCGAGCACACATTTCTTCGCGTACGATTCGACGTTTTGGGGAGTTTGAAGCATATTTACATTCATTTCCACAGTTTGGAGGAGATGAGAGGAGATACCAAACAGATTTTTTTTCTTTTGAACTGAAAGAAGCTGTGTGTGTGTGTGTGTGTGTGTGTGTGTGTGTGTGTGTGTGTGTGTGTGTGTGTGTGTGTGTGTGTGTGTGTGTGTGTGTGTGTGTGTGTGTGTGTGTGTGTGTTTGTATCTTATTCTGGCTCCTGACATGAGGCTATTTTAAAACTAGACCAACAGGGACTGGCTCTTTTTGTGTTTAATGCATTTCTACTTATAAACACAGACATCTGGATATACATTACACAAATGGAAGGTGTCTGTTTCTATTTAAGTCTTTTAGATGATGAGTTTCTTGGCTATTATGAGTACTTAAATGCTTGAAGATCCAGACTAAGACGTACACATTTCCTTATAGTATAACTGCTGTAATATATAGTAACTAAATAATATGCTTAGGTGCAGATGAGAGAATATTTAAAATGTGCAATAATTTAAAGAACAATTTTAGAAACAGGGCTTTTGATTTTGCCGTAAAAAAAAATATTAATAGAATAAAAAAAATATGTCCATGGATTTATTTCCATAATCTTGTAACACAGATGTTATTTAAATGCTTCTATTACATGTCTGAAGATTTCCAAAGCCTCCAATATATGTGATGATCCATTTATGTCCATGAAAATATGTTTCGTGTGTGTTTTGTGTTTTCAAGCAGTGGATCACATGGACAGATTTTGAGAAAAGTGAAACTTAAATGCTAGACTTGGTTATCAATCATAGAATGTCTTTGAATCATATAAAAATATTGCGTTAATAGCTCTGTCTATCGCACACACACATATATATATATTTATACACACATGATTAGGATGGACATGAAATCTTTTCAATGCCCTCTTTTTTTCGACAGGATTTTTCCCTACTGAACATTTCGCCTGTCCAGTGTCACTGGCTAAACCTTTCATCAGCATCGTACAATATCAGTCGTGTCATTCTTGTTATATTTCTGCATTAGTAAAACTACTCAATCAACAGATCATATTCAGTGCTACTGTGGCACTCGTAATAGATGGCAGGCCATTTTTTTGTGATGTGCTGCAGAGAGAGAAGCAAGAGAGGAGAAAGGGGGGATGGGAA
Organism: Tachysurus fulvidraco; assembly: GCF_022655615.1. NCBI lineage: Eukaryota > Metazoa > Chordata > Actinopteri > Siluriformes > Bagridae > Tachysurus > Tachysurus fulvidraco. The sequence goes on along the minus strand of NC_062539.1, from coordinate 5,462,801 downwards.
GCTATGTTATTGATCTCTCATACGTGCAAAGCCAGGCAAACATATGAGAATGACAAAGCCGCAGGAGCAGTATGAGCTTAAATGGCGCTATGTGGCCGGGCAGAACGGGAGCGATGGAGTCTTTGATTCTGTCACTGCCAGCGATTCTCACCAACTGCTGACTTTCACTTTTGGATTCAACTTACATTTAATTATGATATTTCCTGAGACGAGCAATTTGATGTATTTGCTTCACTAAAGCTGTTACCTTGCTGCTTGTTATTCATGGAGAAAAGGCACAGATATTGCATGTTAAATTGGATTGACTTTAAATCATCCCCAGGCTGCATAACGAGACAGTACACTATGGGATGAAATTATATTAGAAATTCATATGTCTGCATACAGATATACGCATTCAAACCCTGACACATGCAGGGCACGCTGAGACAAAGGTCAATGTTTTCTTCCTACATTGTGTGCAAGTAAGGGCCGCATTTATTTACCTGTATATCTTCTTATGTCTAATTATATCCAGATTTGTTTAATATACAGAAAGCTTTGCTGATTCCGAGTGGCCGTTTACTGATTATCACATCACCTTGTTCTCGGTCTAAATGACTCAAATCCTAAACCCTGTTTCACATTATATTCTCTGATCTACAGCGAAATTGCTTGTAAGACAAAAAGTAGTGCTGAGGCTGTCTTAATTAAATCCTACACGCAACTTGATGTTGGCTCTCTTCAGGAAGGCCTTGTTATGAGAGTATGGAGAGCTCTAATATCTCTCTAAGCTATAGCTTATTGTGCAGAAATGCTGGACTTCACCCAAGTACTTTTCTACCAAGCCATTTTATTTTTTCTTCTGCAATTTCAACATTGACTTCTGAGAAGAATAGCTAACACATGCAATAATGCTAACATTGCTTATAATGAATGAAAGCTAATAGGGGCCTATTAGCACATGAGCTTAAGCTGAAGGGTTTGTAGTACTGCTCACACATTGACAGTTTGATCTCAAATATGCTTTACCTAATAACTAGGGCTTGATGAATTCATTTAGTGGGCCCTTTTATACAAAACATAATCAGATAGACAAAGTTTACCTAATGTGAGTAAACACGAGCAATAGTTTAGTATTACTAAAGAGGTTGCACTAAAAACCTTGTACAAGATTAACTACACACTATGACAAGTAATGTTAAATATTATTCAGACCACTTTAGACCAATTTAAAACAATAGTGTAGACACTATTGGAAAGTGAAGTATCCTAACAACAAGCGACTTTTTAACTTGTTCTCACCTAGATGATCGAACCCTGTCATTTTCTGTCATCTTCACGACCTTGAAGCCACAGAGTGATAAAACACTATAATCAAACCACTGAGATCCTGCATGGGGTCTTCACAAACAGGCTTTTACTATTTCACACCATCACACTTCAGCCTGTTCAGACTTGTGGCCTGGAGAGCATGCAGACAGGTATAATTCTAGTAGAAGTATCTTAAGTTCAGCAGGGAGTCAGATGTCTGATTTGGTGCACTCTTGATTTGTACTACACAGGTTGTAGCTTTGTATCCATAACTGGAAGATAGTTCAGTAGCATGTTTCATTACAAGAAATAAGATCAGATCCAATCACGTCCATCACAAAAGTGCATCAGATCCACAAAACTGTAACTAATTTTTTTTTTTTTTACTTTGATTGCTATACTTTAACAATTATTTCTCCCTAGGTCTTAAAACATCTGTTATTTCTGTTAATGAATAATTTAATCATTATGGATGAGAGGGAAAGAAAGAGAGAGTGTGTCTTGACTGTGCTGAGAAGCAATTAATCATCCCTATCCATTAGGCATTCAAACGCGCCCAGATTGGACGTGTGTCCACGTGCAGGTCACTAATGCTGCCCTCCCTAACCACGAGACCCTGTCTCAAGGGTCCAGGAATGGGCAATCCATACCGCCTCCACAAGCCTAAGAGAAAGAGATTCCAATCTTGCATCGATTGGGATCATAATAAATTTGATATTATAACCCTAACTCTATAGAGTGAAGTATTTCACCACAGCATGCATTGTAGATTAATAACTCCGAGTTGATTTCAGTAGAGAATGTCAGATGAATATGCATCTGTGGATGGAATAGTGGGATGTAAAACAGATGGGATTTCAGCTACATTGGCTGTGGAGGCATGCATTTTAAAAGCTATTACATACCTTTTCTGCCTACTTATGCTATTTCATAATCACACTGGCACTGACAAATGTGACCTTGTAAAAATAGACATAATTTGGAGTGCTTTTTGAATTTATTGTATACTTTTATTGTATCAAACATTGATTCAAATTCTTATATTTCTCATTTACATTGTTTTGCTTGCTTTAACTCTCTAGCAGTTGCAGAATTCATTGTTTGACCGATAAATGGATGTAGAGATATCTAAGCGGTCATTGAATTTCCCATAGCCCTATTGGAAAGCAATATTTCCGTATGGTTTCATGGCACGGCATCTCTATCAACCTTTTTTCGTTTTGAGATTTAGTTTTAACAAAACTATGTTTATAACTTTATCTTATTAACCTGTATTCACTACTTTTTACTTTTTACTTTTTAGGCTTCCCAAGCCTATATGAAAAATATCTTCACAGCAAGATTAAAGGGTATCTTTCATACTTCTACCATTTGTACCATTTTTACGTTACCATAAAAATGATTTTAGATGTATAAATTGACTGTAATTCGTTTTAGGGCTAAGCTTTAAAGGTGCCTGTTCAGGTGAAAGATACCCCTGAGGATTCCATAAGGAAAGGTCTGAGTTTGTATAATTCCACTTATTAGTCTCTGGAGTCATATGGCACAGGCTAGCTGCAAACATCATTTTTTTTTAGTTAAATTGTAGTTTAATATTAATATATAGCATAATAGCTTGATTTACTGAAGTACGGCAAAAGTCAAAATGGCAGCCCCTGCGCAGTAAAATCCAAATCCCAGCATTTGTCATAAAATACATAAATGAGCGTGTCACGATTTAATAGGAAAGCGTTAAAACCATAGCAAACTAAATTAGATCCGGAGAGCAGCAGTGCGGTTATATCTGTTCTTCCACTTCACAATCGAGTATTGATTTGTGCGCTCCATTTAAAGGGACGCGGCTCTGATCGGCTGGAGGTCACGCTGGATCCCAACGTGAGGCGAACACTCAAAAGGCCTGAGGTGGGATGTTTATTTTGTCTCTATAGGATGCACTAACATTGGCAGAATATTTGGGGTTAGAAAACAAAAACTTTCATGCGTAAAAGGGGAGAAATAAATAATCGGAGGTCAGCTGGTGCTTCATGATATCCTGCGCTTATGCATCATTTAAACACAGCTAATCACTGGTCGTTCAAGAACTCTGAAGTAAATGTGTTTTATTAATAAGAAGAAAATCACAAAGGAGGAAGGAGGAATTAGCAAAATGAGGCATATACTGCTTATTCCTTGAATAAACAAACAAACAAATAAATAAACAAACAAACAAACAGACAGACAGATAGATAGATAGATAGATAGATAGATAGATAGATAGATAGATAGATAGATAGATAGATAGATAGATAGATAGATAGATAGATAGATAGATAGATAGATAGATAGATAGATAATATAGTTTCAAAAACGAAGAAATAAAGAAGAAGAAGCTGACTTTTAATATTGGGATTATATTCCATTTTGAGAAATTACGCATGTTAACATTATAAGCGCTATGCCTTGTAGCATAACCAAAAAGAAAAGCTCAGAGAGAGCAGAGAAAGAACAAATGACAATAAATGAGATTATAATAAATAGTCTTACGTAAATACGTAAATAGATGCAATAATCTGACGACCAGATATTGACTATTCTAATAATAACGATAGAACAATAGCTACATTTGAAATCACTCTCTTTTTAGGAAAGCACACATCGAGAGATACGCGTGGCTCAGGGCCCTTAATAAAGTGAAGGAGTTTACTGTACACAGGACCTCACGAGGGTTCGTTTCCGGTTGACTGGAAAGGGGTGCATGCGGTTTAACATGGCCGAAAACACAAAAAGTGACCTTTGCAGGAAAGCCCACTGTGCACGGCCTCGGAGAGAGAAAGAGAGAGAGAGAGAGAGAGAGAGAGAGAGAGAGAGAGAGAGAGAGAGAGAGAGAGAGAGAGAGAGAGAGAGAGAGAGAGAGTATCCCCCATCTGTTGTGGGAGAGAGCGGTCTGTACACACTCATCAAGTCGCTGACAGGAAATCGTTTCTTAAATGTCTGATGGCCATCCAGTTTAGCACTCATTCAGAGCTTCTCTTTTTCTGTGTTAAATCTTTAAAAAGCGCGAATAGGCCTCAGTCATGTGCAACTGCTTAATTACACACTCAGCAAAATCTTAAGCACTGAATTAACGCCTGAGTGTTAGATTAACTCAAACGGTTGCATAGAATTCTAATAGTCGTTATTGTGTGTGTCCAGCTGAAGTGAACACAGAAAACCTACGTGGTCATTCAACACTGGGAATTTTACTTTATGTGTGGTCTTTGTCTTTTTCCTATTATTTTTGTTTGTTTTGGGGATTTTTAAAAGTGCTGAAATTTATTTAATCAGCATTTAGCAAGTGAAGGTTTTAACAAGTAAACACACATAGGCTCACTATATCCTATTGTCGGCCTTATACAGTATAGAACATCAATACAGGAATATATACTGTATATATAGTAAACCCTGAATAATTTGCTCACTTGTATTACCACAATTAATAAATTCTTTGGAATTTAATAGCTTAAAAAACGTGTTTTGTTGTAAACACTTGTCTCTCTTGAAGATTAAAGTGTAAACATAACATACGGAATTCACTGGACTGGAGGATGTAAATAAGATAAGCGGTGACATGGTGAGCAGATATGTAGTGTTGCCAGATTTGTGAGTTTTTTAGCTAAACTGAAAAGCTACTGGATTGGGGAAAAAAAGGTATTCTATTTTTTGTTCCTTTTAATTCTAAATTTACATTTGACATGTCATGTATAGAATTTGAAGGAGATATAATCTGGCAACGCTGCAGATATGCTATCGTGGTATGCTATCGTGACATTATTTCTGTCACATTCGGCGTTTTAACAATGTGGTCATTAAACAATTGCAAAACTTACAAACGTGAGCGCGCACTCACCGGCCAACCTGAGCGCGGACATCCTCTGAAACTCGGGCTCCTGTAACCACTTCCACATCCTCCGGAAGGTCTCGCGCCCGGATTTCAGTTTACTCCAGGGCTTCGGGTTGCGCAGCAGGTCCGACAGGGTGCCCTGCGATCGGCACAAGATCCTCTGCGCGAAAATGGCCTGCGGGATGCTGTAGCGCTTCAACTCGGCCGTGATGCGCTGAGCCACTTCCTTCGTGTTGATCTCCTCCACTTGGCCCGAGCCACCACCGTTCCCGCCAACGCCGTGCCCGCCTGCGGCCGCGTGCCTCTCGCGCTCGCTCAACATGGATCCGTTGGCCTGCGAGTGCAGGTGTCCGTGGGGGTGCATACCGTTCAGGTTGGAGATCATGCCGTGTCCGTGGCCCCCCAGGCTGCGGGCTATGTGTTCCTCGCTACGCGAAAGCATCGCCGCATGCGAATCGAAGCCACCGGAGAGCATCTTGTCGTTGGTGAGGTGCGCGCTCGGCCCGTACGCGGACAGAGCCTGCTGAGAGTTGTGCAGAGATCCGAGCCCGTTGGACAGCGGCGACAAGGGCGGCGCTATAGCGGACATGTCTTTAGGATAGTGTCCGTACAGGTTGCTGACGGAGGCCAGGCCGCGGTCATCTCGCATGAGCGTGAAGCTTCCACTCACGTTGCCCGTGGCGAGACGCTGGTGCGCGGCGTGATGGTGCGCGTGCGGGTGCGGGTGGTGAAACTTGTCTGACACGGTCGAGATCGGAGGAAGATGCTGGAGCGGAGTGAGTGTCGTGTAAGTGTTGGACAGGCTCATGCCTGACTCACACATGCTCATCGCTGGGTGCAGGTGGCCCGATAGTGCTGGTTCTGGCCGGTACTCGCCGGCGGTGCCCTCCAGAATAGAAGCCATGCTGGAGACCATCGCTGAGCGCCCGTGCGACACCAGGTTCCGGTGGGACGCTGATGATGACGGTCTCCCGTGCGACGCGTTCATCAATTCTCCCGCTTGTGAGTGCGAGACGCCATGCATGTTGCCGATGTTCTCCATTGTAAGTTCCATATTGAGGAAACACTGTCTTTCTGCCTCCCTCCCTCCCTCTCTATCTCTCTCTTTCCCTTTCTTGCTCTGTCACTCGCTCTCCGCACAGCGCGCTCTCTCCACAAACCTCCCACAGAAGCAGATTTCTTCTTTTGTTTTCTTCTTCTTCTACTACTTCTTCTTTTCAGGAAAACGATTTCAAAACCAATCCATTGATTTCGGAGCGTCGACGATCAGTCAGTCGAGCATGATGCTGTAAACACTCGCTCTCCTTCTTCGCCGCCTTCACTCTTTCAGCAGGGTCACTGTGTGTGTCTATGTGTCTGTGCGTCTGTGTGTATGCGCGCGCGCGCGTGTGTATGTGGAGTGGACGATGTACGCGTGCGGCTCATTCACTGTGCAACAGCGCTTCTACCGAGAGACTGGAGCTGGGCGCTGTGTCCGCGTCCGAGCGCGAGCGCGGTAAATCTCGCGGTCACGCGCACGCTGTCTGTGGTCCTGAAGTCGCGCCTTTTCCACCAATCCAGTGAACGATCGCATTATTTGTATGTATATGCGTTCTGCACCAGCATCTGGTGAATCTTCTCACTTTCTGTTTAAAGGTATTGTCACGGTCAATATATTTTGCCTAAAATATCACACGTTTGTGCATAAATATATGAATTTAGTATATTTCCCACAGAAATTTCGAAAATGTGAGTATTCTGCCCAAATGCATATAATACTGAATATGAAAGACAGCAAAATTGTTATTGATGAATCAAACTAATTTTGAGCTAACTCTTAGGCTATACATATTCCTACACCTATGTCTAGTAGGTTATATACCATACAGGCCAATTCAACAGTGAGGAACATTAATATTGGATGCATTAAAACTGTAATAATTATTTCACTGTACTGTACGTATGTTCTTGATAAACATCATTAAAGGGCATATATACAGACCAAATATGACATTCTGAATTTAACAACGGATCGTTCATTCATTTATTTGGCAATTAAAATCGGAGCCACGAAATATCCTTTTCCGTAGCCTGATATTTCTTTTTGGAGAAATGCTGAAATGTGTCTTAAACGGCAAGAGTGTGAAAGCTTGGCCTGTTTGGCGCGAGGAACGCGCTCTCGCTTTCCGTGGTCATCGATAATTCAGATCAATATATCGACTGACACTGATTAATGATGTTTTCTGACCCGGGGTGAGGAGCAATCGTGTAGGTCAGAAAGTTGGGAGCAGAGAAAGGAGTGAGAGCGCAGTGCAAAAACGGACAGGATTTGGCAAAGCGGACAACCAAGGTAAACCCGACACCACATATATTTCTGTGGCACTGTTCTATAATGTTGTTAAGTGTTTGTGAATATGTAACACAACTGTATTGGTGTCAGTTCAACACGATTTACCCGGAAAATTATTGAATTATTTGCAGGTGCAAAGGCTATTTTAGGCAGCATCCAGGCCTAATTGTAGTGTCAGCAATGATGTAAGATGCTGATGTTTGGGTAAATATTATTACAGTATAAATCTAAATATTAAAAAAAAAAATGTTTGGCCAAACAAAACATTTATCATTGTCCAGTATAATCTCTAGCAGTGAACTTAAGTGCACTAAGTTGGTGTAAGCGGCCTGGAGAGGTAATAGCCGCACTTTAGAGCTGTCTCAGTGAACGGTGCACACAAATGAGCGCCGTGTCTTTTCGCTTTAATGTCCCTCTATCGATGAGCGCCTTCTATCGGAAATAAATTACGGTTCCCGTTAACTCCGCACGGCACAGCGAAGCGCGAGCTCCGGCATCGGCGCTCTGACTACACAAGGTGATGGATGTTCGCGCCCGCTCGCCTTTAATTCACCTGCACTTATGCACACACAAACTCTCTCAGATTTAAACGGGTGGGTGGAGGGGGCGTTTTGACTGTCTGTGCACTGCATAGGCCCTTATGTTTTTTGTTGCATTAAAAATAAGTTAGTAAAACTTTTTTTAAAGCTCCTATTAATCCGTGGCTGTGGATGAACTTTCTAAAATGTCCAAGTTCATGTTTATAGCTCTACAGAATTTTATTGATCTCCTTTCTAAGGAGTAAACTGGCAGTTATGGTAAGTCCAAATGAACTTAACGTATTAGTTTAAATCTGATTAAACAATGCAGGTGTTAATTCAACACCATGGTTTATTTTGCACAACTATATTTTACAATTAACTGGTGCACATTTATCATGCTAATATTTTCTTCCTTACATTGAACAGGCCTCACCAAACTGACAGACGCAACAGTGTTCTTTTACATCCAGCTATCTAATTTCCTGCTGGGGCTATGACTCGAATTTGCTCTAAATCAAGTCAGTTAAAGTCTGTCCATGTCTTTAGAAAATCTTTGTCTTTTCCCAAGATTGCCTGCATGTTTACACAGTGTTTATAGAATAGACGAACTCCATAGATGACCGATATGCAAGAATACAGTGCAAGAGTTTACTCTTAAGCATCATAATACATCTTTTAATAATAGTTTTAATTATCTGCTTCATTTACGACGTTTTAGCATCATTTGCATTACATTCATTTGAATTATTATATAAACCTGAACAAACTGTCTGATCTTTTTGAGTCCAAACAGAAGTACAATTCACATCACAAACAGTTTATGTAAAGTTTATTTCGTAATAACTCCGAAACATAATTTTACATTAATAATATAATTGCATTATCACAGATTGTGTTAATGATATATGCATAATTGCAGGTCTATTTTGCCCGTAATTTTTTTGTCGGTGTAGGTTTGATAAAAATAATAAAATTCTGAGATAGCATTTGTGCATATTATACTGCATAAATTGTATTGCTACATGAGTAAAAGAGATTCACTGATTAATTAATAGTTGGTATTTTGTTTTCGACAATAATAAATCAAAACATTTTCGAATTTTAGGACGACAAGCTTCAGTTACAGTTTATTCAACTTTAAGCTTCAAGTGTTTTGAAATGCTATCTAATCAAATTTCTGATATTTTGGTGGATGATTTCGTTAGACTATGTATTAATCCCAGTCTGTATAGCTGAAGAACATTAGCAATGCCCGAGAAAAAAGTGTTTATTAATATAAATATAATCAAGGGAATCTTGGCATTCCCGAAAGCATTTGCACTCTATAATTTTCCGTGCTCGCTTTCACGGCCGATAAATTTGAATCTAGCTTAATTTTTTATTTGTTCATGCTTTTTAGGAATTGATGAAATGTGGAGCAGCTGTTGCATTGATGAACTATTGATTAGAGCCTATAGGAACATCATCAGCTAAACTGATGCCCTGAGAAGAAAGCCAAGACTGACGGGCTTCGCATTATTCATCTAATAATTTCACAGCATACATGTTACTTATAGACTGATTGCTCTATTTCTTGGGTTGTTTTTTTTATGGAAATCCGTAACTTATTAATTAATTGAAACAATATTTTTTAACTTTTGTAATTGTTACAATTTGTCTTTTCAGTGAGCAATGTCTTTTCCTATATGGACGTATTAAGATACTGTGTATATGAGGAGATGTCTACGTGAAAAGTGGAGTTTTAGCAGATTATTATTATTATTATTATTATTATTATTATTATTATTATTATTATTATTATTATTATTATTATTATTATTATTATTGGTGTTGTTGTTGTTGTTGTTAGTTGTTGTTGTCGTTGTTGTATATACACCATTTAATGCTTTAATGTTGATATTATTTTTTAATAGTGCTATTTTATAATAAATGTGCTTCTTATAAACCTGCCGAATAAACAGTTGGATTTAATGAAACAAATGAATCTGGCATTTATTGGTCTAATTTAACATCGATTTTTTTTGTATTTAAATTTCTTTACGAATTTATTAATTTACAAATCATTTTACGCCTGAAAAAAGAGACTGTTAAAAAAACGTAGCCATTTTATGAAACAACTTGTGGTGTGTTTTGTTTTGTTTATTTTATTATTTGTAAGGGAAATTTGCAAGTAGTTGAATGAGAAATTTATGTAGAGTGTCGTGATGAAATGGAGAGGAAAACCATGGTGTGTGTGTGTGTGTGTGTGTGTGTGTGTGTGTGTGTGTGTGTGTGTGTGTGTGTGTGTGTGTGTGTGTGTGTGTGTGTGTGTGTGTGTGGTAAGATGAAGACGCTCTTCCCTCTCCTGCTTCGATGTGATCGGAAATCAATATCCTTTAACTCAGTGGAGTTGTGCGGATTTGAATCTCTCGGTCCTGTTAGAATAAAAGACAAAGGTTGGAGTCATGAACTCGGGTTGGACGGATTGCGTGATATTTTGCAGACACCCTAAGCCTTGCGTCTTAATAGTGCGCGTGAAATAAGCGTTTTAAATAAGTGCTTTTCTGCCATTAACAACAGGACAGTGGATAAATATCGGTTTAGGATTTCCAGAGCATTTAAGACTATATTTTGTCATGTAGTAGTCAGCTTTATTTAGTTGTAAAAGCGTTCATTACATTTGATTTAAAAGGGACACATATTAAACTCATACCGAGATATTGCTAAAGTTAATGAACTTTAATAATAAAATCACATACATTTCAACACGTGATCAAACGTTAACACGTTTAAATAAACACGTGCCTTCAAATGTGGATGTAAAAAACGAGAAGAAAAAATAAAAATAAATGCTGTAAAATAAAAAAAACTCTAAATTAAAAAAAAATAATAATGTGAACAAAATAAAAATCACGTGTAAAATCTAAATACAGGCACTGCATGCATGAAAAGTGAAGAACGTGTGCAAATGTGTGAAACATCACTTAAAAAAAGGTCTGGTGAAACTTTCATGTGGATTTTGTAAGCTTAAAGCTCGAGATATACACGGATAGAATATCCATCACTATATCCAATGTTGGGCCCATTAAAACATGTGGTTATTGGGCCTCTTGATCAAGGATTATATATAGTCAATATTAAGTAAGCAGTCTTGTATAGCTGTCATTTCTATTCCCCTTCAGATGACGTATTATTTTTTTTTTTTTACTCAGCCCATAAACATCTACCAAGAATTTTATTCATGTCTTTCAATCATTTTTGTGTTCACTAAAATGTTAATAAAAAAAATTCATTGTAAAATTTTGGCAAGTAAAAGCAATGTTAATTGTGTTTTGATACCAGCGCAGTTGTGCCAATCCAAATAATTATTAAATTTGTGATTTGTCTTGTTAAAATCATTTAGAACCCAGCTACCTTTCCATGTACATGATAAATGACACCATTAACAAGCACACTCTCAGTATTAAAGGTTTTTCCTTGTTGTTGGGATCGTACCATTAAGTACCTTTCACGTTAAAATATAAATAAATATATAATATATAAAAGCTAATTAAAGGTATACAGGAAAAGGAATGGTATACCTAAAGTAAATGCACCCTGTAAATCAAACCCCAGCGACATGGAAATGTATAGATTGTTGCCTCTCTTTCCAATAGCGTGTGTATAATAGATTTATTTTCCTAATTCTCTTTGCTTATGCATAAGGTAGATGTACATATGCATTTAGGTCTATGCACATGCAAAAGGTTTACATATATATGTGTGCGCAGATTTGCTTTTGTTACTTTAAATCTTCTAAACTTCTTATGAAAAAATTAAGTGTGCAGTGATGTAAGCTTTTACTACATACATTTACAGACTTGTATTTATGATGTTTAGTTTAAAAAATTTTTTAAAACTTTTTATAAAGCTTGTGACAGTGTTAATGGAGGCAAAGCACCTCGTTTTGTTGATAATTAGTTTGCAATTTGAAATGAAAATTAAAGATTAATATTTTATATAAAAAAATTAAAGATGAGATTTAATCACAACATAAAGGTATAAAAAGCTATAGAGTATGTTAACATGGAGGCAAGGCACTTTAAATTAATGTACTGGTTTACCGGCTCAGACAGATCCATACTTTGAAAAGTATCATTGAAAGAAAATCTTTTCAAAACTCAGTTGCAATTTTAAAATTAGACTCTCGTGTTTGTTCAGAACTAGTGTGATGTACTTGTCTTTAGAAATTGAACCATTAACACAGTTATTACCTTTAGCCTATAAGGCTAGACTCATTTCAAGCTCCTTGGTTGTGAGGTTGTCCAAGTTCACTCCACACACATGGATAGACAGACATTCTCCAGGCTTTTTGCTGTAGCTCCCTACTCAATGTTTTATTCCTGTTCATTATAGTTATTGCATTAAAAACCACAATTGACTTCCTTTAGATTGTACAGTAAGTAAGTCGTCTCTTGGGCTTAAAGCCAACTGCATTTGGAATTCTGCACTTTGCCCAATGTCTCCTTCGGAATTTGCATTAATGTTCAAACTGTATTGGGCAGAAAACATGCCGGCAGGAGCATCTTAATGTAAAAAGAAAAAAAACAATAATAAAACAGCCCACCCTTTAAATTCACTGGAGCTCTGGTTGCTAAGAAACAGAGGGAGAGATGGATTAAGAAGGAATAGTCGATCAATTCTTCAGGGAGGTGTGTGTGTGTTTCTGTGTATTTTTGTGTGTCTGTGTGTGTTTGTGTGAGTCTGTTTTTGCTATAAAAAAAATGCTCTCGTGTGGATGTTGTGCAATAAGAAATAAAAAAAATTATGATAAATTAGAGCCAGAAAGTTTTATCGTCTGCATGTATGTGGTGACTAAAGGCCACCATGTTTATACAGGATACAGGATCATACTTGCTGTTGACTTTTTGATTCACATATGCTTTTTTATTCTCAACCTACATGTATACAGATCTGCTTTTTCTACATGAGACATAAAAACATCTCCCACATATACAAACACACATGCAGTCACAGACACTCATACACTCACACGGTGTTATGCATGTGCATATCGAGAATGAGTATTGATCTCTACTGGGAGTCAGCTCCATTCTTTCATAGCCTGCTGTATCTGATCTCTATTCTTCACACACAATAGTATTTCTGGGCTACAGTAACACTAAATGTCAAACTCCTACCCTCCTTCTTTCAGTCTTTTCCCTGGTTCTGTTTCTCTGTCTCGCTTTTTCTGTGCGTATGTCTGTTTCAAAGGAAGGTTCAGTGCTGGATGAGTTTCGCTGAAAAAGAAGCGAAAGATGGAGTACAAAATTTATATTAGGACAGAAATAACCACAATCTCTATGGAAACAGAGACTGAGCGGAGAACCCCTGTACATGTCCCACTTTGCTCTCTCGTAAATATTTAGACAACTACGTCATTCTGGCTGTTGAATTTTCACAGGTTAAACTAATGACCTACATGGCCATCAGGCTATACCTCCTATTTACTTTATGGGAATTTCTGCCAGACAAAGTCCAATAGCTTGAGATGTAGGAGTGATAAAAGGTGTAGTGTGGGTAGTGCCTGCAATAATTAACCTTTTTTATTGCTTTTTATTCACATCCATCTCAAGCAAAGCTATCAGTGCCCAGTGTGTGTGTGTGTGTGTACAAATGACCTCTATGAGTGAACATTCAAAGCTGGTGCCCTTAGGACATAGGCACCTGGTGAGGTCACAGAATGTCCAGTGAGGTCGTAGGGATTTATTTGATTTTGCCTGGCTGGTCAGCATAGGGAGCACACGTTCCTTCTTATCGCAAAGAAACAAGCCGTATGCAATTAGACACACAGGGCCATCACTGCTGGCATTCACAATGGGGATTAATAGATCTGCTAATACCAGCAGATAAAACATTATGGACCCGCCTGCTCAGCACCTCGGACCAACTGAGAGTCAGAAGATGAATGATGCTGGCCAATTAGAGAAAAGGTAGGTAAGATGGACAGCACGGAGGAGGCGGGATCTTGTTGGATGTGGTGAGTCAATTAGAAATACATTGGTGCGGGAGTAATCAAAGACAATGGGAATTGAATTGAGCACACTTGTCCTTCTTCACGGCCATGTAAACAAAATGCATCCCTTCAAGCGTTCAGTGAACATACTGTATGCATCATCACGTAATATTAACATCACACCAGCATCCAGGGTATTGGTAAACAAACACGCATGCTTGCAAAAACACATGCTTAAAAACTACAATAATATATACATTAAGCAATCAAATATTCCCTCCTCTAAGATTTTAAAGATAGCCTAATTCTAACCCTCCAAGCATCTGTATCTTCTCAAATCTCCACTTATAACCGGAAGAGAAATATGGCTGCCTTTTTTTCCACAGGCATATTGATTTTGTGAGGGGGAACAAAGGAAGATGGAGAGGAACAGAAATGCTGGGTGAGGAAAGCATGCCATTTCATCCAGGAAGGGTGCTTCACAATGCACAGAATGGCAAATTAAACTTTTTCTACTCTCAGATATTTCATTTTATTGGCAAATTTCTGTGGAATTGGATTTGAAGGATGCAGAAATGAATCTACTAATAAACTCAGTTAAAGCGCTGTTAATTACATAGCTAATTAATAGTATGTAGGGACAGACAAAGAACCTGATCTCTGCGTTTTCATAATATGTTCGTATGCATAAATATTGTGTGATTGTGTGCACTTATGGGGTGTGTGTTATTTTCTTACAGTATGAGAGTGAGAGTGTTGAGCTTGTGTGTAGGTGATTAGTCTGGCTGGCCAGCGATAGAGAGAGTTGATCAATATGGTATTGATCGAAGCCGGGTAGTGTCAGGGGGATTGGGGGGTGGTGGTGGGAGGGAGGCAGTGGGCTGCAGGTTGACTTTTAAAAATCCTTTACTCTGCAGATGACAAATAATCTTTGGAATTAGAGGGAGCAGGAAAATACTCATACTTCTGGTTGACTCTGATGGCGTTGAAATGGCGCGGCTGCAGTCCGCAGCTTTCTCTTCCTGATGGGGGTTTATGTGCTCTGTATTGTGTAAAATAAACGACAAACCCCTCACATACAATTCTTCATTCAGAGGAAGACATGTTATTTTCAACATCCACAAAAAGAAAGCAGCGAGGCTGACTCGTGTGCTAGACTGACTGCTTCAATATGGCAAGCCAAAGTCATCAATCACCTATAATGTCTTTTTTAACCCAATAAAATGATGATCCATTACACTCCAGCCATTTAAAATAGCATTTCAAAAAAAGAGCTCGCCTTTTGGGTTGCCAAAAGGGCGTTTGTTTGTCTCTACGAATGAACTTTTGCCCTCAGTGCTCAGACTCATTGCTGAGTTCTTGAGCAAAACACTGTTAGTAATCAGTATCTGCAGTGGATGATGGTTTTCTAAACTGATTGAAGAGCCCTCATTCACCAGAGGAGGCCAGAATGCCAAGAGGAAGCTTGCTTAACAATGGTAGGAAGCCTCATGAGGACTGCAAAGGCATGGTTAATATTATTGATTTAAATCCTTGACTTGGGTGTGAAAACGTCTCCTGTTATAAGGCCAGCATGGCTTGTTTCTTTGTGTGTGATCTCTTGTCCTTGATTAGACACACGCAACAGCTCTCCGATCTCAGCTGGATTTTTCAGCCAGAAGAATCCAACATGGCTGTGAGTGTAAACAATTTTGCTTTTAAATGTATAAACAGCTCAATCAGCAAAGTGTTTTATTACCCAGACTTGATTGAAGCCACACAAGTATTGCATCATTAAATGAATACTCAGATATGTATGGAAGCCTGAGGACAATTGTTTTTGTTACTCATAAGTGATTATGAGATTATAGTATGTCACTTAACAGTTCTCATCACATATTCCCACAGAACCACAACATTTTAAAATTTTCCCCCTATTCAAAATGTAGTCCCATCTCTACAAAGAACAACTTTACTTTATTCTATTTCCCAATATCTTTGTCTGAAGAAATTGAAAAATCCTCCTACAAAAATACGTTTTGTATAAACATTTATATCACATAATTTTCTAAAACAGCAGCTTTGACAATATTTCTGGACAAAAGGTTTATATTAATGTTCTGTAGTATCTATAGTATCACAATACACATGGACTTAATACACATTATCAGAGCCTACTAAGAAACAAATTATAAATACGTGTTAACTCATAAATAAAACATATATTTAGGACCTGCATGATTTCATGATTACAGAAGTTAATTGAAAATCTAGTAGTCTTGCAATTTTTCAAACTTTTCCGCAGATTGTGGCCAAGATTTAGGTCACCAGGACACGCCTTCAGCCAAAACACGCTCATTCGTGTACGTAAAACTTGAGTTAAGCTATCATAGAAAGTAAATACAAAAGTGTCTTCACTTGCAAGTGTTTAAAAGAATAATCCCAAGCTTGTTGTTTCACCAATTCAAGTCGTTTCCAGCAAAAATAAAATAATTTGCATAGATTGTTTTGAAAAATCTACAGGGAAATCAAACTGTTTTGGTCCCAATAATCTGTCAGAAAAATATGTCAGGACCATATACATTTAGTTGATATGATAGGTTGTTCTCTACAGAGAAGTTTATTTAACCTTTTTTTAGGAAGGAGTCTCCAGTGTCAGTGTATTTAGGCAAAAGTAACAGAGGTAAAAGCTGTAAGTTTATAGAAGTCTTTCCAGTTGCTTGGGAAGATGATAAGTTGGATTCTTATTCTTATTCTTATTGGTGAAGAAACAGTTTACAGTTTAGAAAAGTCAACAGATCAAAAATAATGCTTCTTCTGTACATGTTCCTTTAACTACACATGACATCTTGTTTTGTCTGTATCTGTCATCTTTGTTTTGCCAGTTGCCTGAATTATTGCTTATTTTCTCAGTGTGAGGAAAAGCGCAAATAATAAATGTAATCGAATGCAGACAGAAACTGTGTCAAAATCCTTGAAGTATTTTTTTTGTTAATATGAAATGGAAGTTTGTATTTCGTATTTCTGAATGTAAAACAGCCGCTAGATCACTTTGAATTGCACGGCCTAATCTTTCTGTGCTTTAATGTACAACGGATCTGGGACATCGTCTCCTTTCTGATTCAGACACGTTGCTTTAGGACACAAGCATCAATAGGAACTTGAGTCTTGTTTGGAAGCTTTAGTCTCTCTTTTACAGTCTGCTTTTTTTTGTAAACAACAGAATCAAAAGCTTCAATTATATTTGTTTCTTAAGGAGTGAAAACATTTCCTAGCTCTTAAGATATTGTCGTCAATTTTGGTGAAATTGCAATCAGTTGGAGTGCATTTTTAATGTTGTCAGTCCACTGATTTCAGCTGTACTTCAGCTCTCTATCTTTACTACAGAATTCTTGTAGCTGCACTTGGATATTGACAGCTGTACTCCTGATATGCCATTAATTAATAGGTGGATTTCTTATCACATTGATTACTTCTGCTCGACAAAAGGTCATGTGTAAGGTTTCGGGAAACATCTATTAAAATATGGGAAATCACTTCTACTCTTTATGCCCATCATGTCTTCTTAAAGAATATAATCTCTCTCTCTTTATACGTATAAGACTATAACTTGAAATGATGTCCATTCCTTTACATGTAAGGCAGATAGGAAAAGACAGACACAGGAAAAATGAGTAGACGCATAAGATTGTAAATAAATGTGTGCGTCATCAGGCAGTAACCTTACAGGGCATGCCGGATTAAAAAAAATGCAGTAAAAAATTATATAACACTTTATAATCAGCATTTGTAGGCTTTGGGTGTCCAACATCAAATTTTACAGTTTGCATTTATAGTGAGTGTCCTGGCCATATGCCAGAGGTCATAGGTCAGAAGGCAGGGGCTTTTGAGTCACATCACTCTGATCATCTCTTTGACCTTCTGATGCACTTACATTGTAGCCCAAACAAAAGCATTGCCTATCTTTTTACCTTTATGACTGACATATTTCATTTTATTTTCTATTACTTTATTTTAAGTCCTCTCATGAGACTTTAAACATAAAGGCAACTCTGTGTCTCTGGAAATTAAATCGGAGCGACAACGAAGAGACATTTTTCTTCCTTGCCGGTATTTATCACTTTCTTGACAGGAGGATAACATATGATCAAAACTACAGTGTAGGTCTCTAAGCAGTTCATCTATCCATCCATCCATCTATCCATCTGTCCTTCCATACATTTATACATTTGCCCATCCATCAAGATTTCCCTCCATTCCCTCCTTTTTCAATATCTTCTTTCTCCTACTATTCTCTACTTGGGATGCTGCACGACTCTGTAAAACAGTAAGGATGCACTTCAATCACTCTTGCTGGAGAAGAGGATGACCCTCTCACTTTCACCAACTCTCCTCAAATAGACCTGCAGACCCAAGGTTCAGAGGTCAGGGCTGAAAGAGAAAAGTGGTCAAAGGTACATCGCTTGTGTAAAATTGTCCAGCAAGAGGATTACGTAAGCGCTCACTATCGAGCTAGATGGCCATGTTTACGATCTGTCACAAGTGGGAAATGGTTTACCAGCGCTTCAAAGGAAGCATTTTACTCAGGGGTCAAGAGGGTTCAAGGAGTATTAACCCTTATTTTAAATAACGGGGTACTTACCTATAAATCACACATGTTCGATATACAGCCCTAAAATTTTACTGTCAAATCACTATTTCACAATTCTGTCACGTTTTCAAGAAGTGCACCATAAAAACAGTGAGAGTCCCCTCAAGTGTACAGGCCTATCCGCAACACAAGGACCATATTGATGTTGGCTTACTGACTATGTGAGAAAGATCAAGAATTCAATCATGAATTGCCATAATGAGCTCACAGGCACTTGGAGTGTAGTGCTGAGCTTACTAAGCATATAAACACGACAGTTTAGTCATGAGAGGCTGCTAGAAATTCTTCAATCCACCCCTTCAATTGTTAGGCTATTGACCCCCCTTTTCGTAGGCATAATTAATTTACTGTTGAATCATACCGCAAAACACAAAACATTCAAACTTCATCTTCTAGCATAGGACCTCGTAAATGGCATTATTTCTTCGTCTCCTTTCTTTGCCCTCGTCCTCCTCCATCTCTGAGCTCTAACACACAGCTCTCTCCAGAGCACGGTCCGCCTTTAAATTAATATATTGATATTGACAAGCCATCTGCCACAGGCATAAATTATTGGAAGGAAGAAGGCTTCAGTCACGTGACTTTTACCATCCATAATGATATACACACCCCCTCAGGGATGGACACTCCACTCACTGTAGGTGCCATTTTGAAATGCGCTTGGCAGGCAGACTGTGTGTTTGATGATAGGAAGTCCATGTGTGCAAACATACACTTAAGGAATCGTGTTTAATGCCTGTTAGGAATGAATGCGTTCACAATCTACATCCTAGCATAGATTTATTAGTTCCTATTTTTCTGTTTGATAGTGGAAGGTGTTTGCAGTTTGACTGTCTTTGTCTTCTGTCAAAGCAACCTTTGGTGTAAGAAACACACTAAATAATTAATGATTTCTTTTCTTATTAAATATATTCTTGTAGAGAGAGAAATCTTCTGAAAGCTCTGAACTCGACCTAGATCTTTATGCATGCATTTAAAGAATATGTGGTATAATTACTCATTTTTGCTTTTTTCCATTTTAGACAGCCTATTCTCTGCCGCTTGGCAAATTGGTCAATGTTCCAATCATTTAGATGAGGCTTCAGCGAGTTAAGAAGATAGCCAATCAGCCAAGTGCCCAGTGCCCTCTGGCCAGTGCTGACCTGCTGACCTCTTATGCTGACCCTTGGGTCAAGGGTCACTTTCTAAGGTCAACAATCGCTGGACCCTGCACCGGACAGACCTGTCTCCATGGATACAATGCTGCCCCAGGAGACAGTGGGAGTCATGGCAACGACCCTTAGAAGCACCATTTGGAAGTGTTTTACAGGACTTTAGCACAACCTGCTGGTGAAACATGGGGTCTTCATGGCGCCTGATGTTGCCTAACAAAGTATTAAATACACAACAGAAAAGAAAAAAAAAACAATTGTGATTCATTTAATATGATATGACATCGTGCGTCAAGTGATCAAGTGATCAATGATCACAATCTTTGTCAACAATGACTTTTAAACTTTTATAGATGACACAAAGTCAAACAATATCTTAATTATTAAATAAAACCAACTCATCCACCTCAGAAAGCTCTGATCATGTGGTCCTGGGTAAATCCCAAATACGCATTTCTCCCTATATAAGTGCACTGCGTCAGAGTATGAAATAATGAACTTATAGACCTTGTGTAGTGACCTATTTATCCAATAAAATGCCTTTTGGGATTTGGCCAGTCTTGACTTCCTTGGCGTTGTATTGATGACTGGTGTAAGCCTGCGTATTGGCGCATAATCGGTTAATTGTAATTTAAACTAATTTTGGTGAAAGTAAAGTTAATAATAATGTCCGGCCAGCTGTTGGAAGCGACGGTACGTTTCGACAAATCTGTGTTTTGGATTTATACTTTTTTACTTCGATATTTTTACCTGTTTTTTAGGCTGTAGGCTGTTGAATGTGACGAATTTGTTACTCAAAAGAGTTATAAGCTAAAAAAAAAAAAAAAAAGCGACGGAAAACCACTTTAAGTTGTTAAAAAAGAGTCTAAACAGATATTTGTTTGTTTTTTAGTAAATAAATAACTAAATAAATAAATAAAGGCCAAAAAAAAAAAAAAGACAGCCACATTGAAGCTGAATCACTGAGATCTTTGTCAATTCCAGGTGTTAAATCTGTTTATATTGCTGAGGTAATAGCTAATATTGCGAAAAGATGTTGTTTTTGTTATTTTTAATTGATTTCCGTATTGTTAGAAGTTAGCACAGGTGTGCCGTGGTGACGTCACAGGTTGACATGGCTAACAATTTTAATAGTGTTTTTTAATATAAGAACAAACTTAAGTAGTTTGTAGTACTTCGTTCAGTAGTAGATCATTACATTTGCAATGATTTAATTCTTAGTTATGGTAGGGGATGAGAAAATATATCCTTCTAAATGACATCATAGCATGATCTGTCCAATGGGAACAAGTGTGACACAGTAATGGCACAAAATACTTATTTAGCCATTTAAGGCACAATCTACATTCAACCAAACCTTGGATTAATAACGTTGCCATAAAATAGCTTTATGTTAAAAAAACAATCTGGTCTTCTTGTAGATCTTGATTGGTTCATCCTTTTTCAGAGAAAAGCAGCTGGTAGCTGATTAAATGTTGTTAAACCAAGGGAAACGTGATGTAACATGAATTATGTGAAATCATAATGACAATTTTCCACACAATTTTACAATTTTCATGAAAAGCTAATGTTTATGAGGTTGTTTAAAAAACGTCGCTTGATGGCAGTTGTGAAGTTTGTAGTTAAGGCATTTGCTAACTACTAACCGAGACAACCTCAACACCTCTGCAGGTGATGGTGGAGAGCTTGCGGGTGGCCGAACTGCGGTCCCTCCTTACCACTATGGGAAAGGACAAGAAAGGGCTGAAAAAGGATCTGGTGCAGAGAGTCATAGAGCTCCTCCATAACAACTTCCGTCCGGAGCTTTTCTCTGCTATCCGAGAGCTCTATGACCGCCGTCACTGCGGTAGCAATGCCAACCGCAGACGATACCAGGTCATCACCATGCCAACTACTGTCGAGGTTGTGGCCGTTTACCCAAAGAAATCCTGTGGAAGCCCTGTTCATATACCTGAAGTGCACATGATTAAGCTTCCATTTTATCAAACTCTGGAGACTGTTGTTGCTCCAGTATCATTAGGTACAGCAGCAGCTTCACTGAGCCATTGTTTTAAAAATCTGATGTGTTGACCAGTTACCAAGTAACACACATTTAAATTGTGTTAATTGTCTCACTAAATGGCATCAGTGACTTCTATAGTGTTTTTGAAAGTATTCACATAACAAGCAATTGTATGCATCGTTCCAAATGATGCCTTAAGCCATGCAGTTATAATATGTCATTCATTTAGGATTTTAAATGACAAAGAACACTTTTTTGGGGTAGTTTGTAATGGGGTAGATTGTGGTATCTAGAAGATCATTGACACCTGCTAAACGGGGAGCGCAAGTGTGTCATTTGGAACACAAACCGCATTGGTCATGATGTCCGAATAAATAGTAGAAATGAGTGGAAGCTAAAAGTGAAGCAAAATTCCATGACAGCTCAGAAGTTATTCAGATTGCAACTTCGCTAGACAGCCTATCTGACCATATTAAACCCCTCAGTCTTCCTGATCACTTGGTTTATGTTGGTTGTATTTAAAAAAAACATTAAAAAAAAAAAACCTTGCATGTTTTCCTGGAGCAACTAGCGTTATTTATACTTTTTGAATATAGTATTTAAATTGCATCTAAATTATGAATTCATTTCTCTATTTCTGATTCTCACTTTATTCTTTCCCAGTGCCCTCATATGCAATTAAGCAACAGATCAGCCGCTTAACTTTTTGTTTGACTACAAGACAATCAGCTCAGATCATGAACTGTCAGTAAGTTTCACACCTCTTCAAATCAGGAAATTGATTCTTGTATTTATTAAAAATAACATCCAGCAT
The DNA here is from genome assembly GCF_022655615.1 of Tachysurus fulvidraco. Classification (NCBI taxonomy): domain Eukaryota; kingdom Metazoa; phylum Chordata; class Actinopteri; order Siluriformes; family Bagridae; genus Tachysurus; species Tachysurus fulvidraco. The sequence continues at coordinate 5,440,228 of NC_062539.1, read as the reverse complement.
TGAAGGAAGTACATATATTTGTTGGAAAGTGACTATAGCAAAAAGTTGTTGTTATAAGCTAAATGTGAAGAATATTTTGAGTTACATATGAATATCCTAATTGTTTCTGATGGCCCTTTATCACTCAGAAGGGCCAACACTGGAGTGGCATCTGTTCAGGTGGTGCTCAGGTGAGTTTGTATTCTGGCGTCTTATGAATTAAATTTTACCTGCTGCTATTGATTGAAAATGTCAGTAGTGTGCTTTAGCAACATTAACAAGAATACTAGATTTTATTATTTAAAAAAAAAAAGTGATCCAAAATGATGTCCATAATAATCACAAAGTTTTGTGTTTTCAGAAGTTGCTACACAGAGAGTATTGGTGTTGAAGATGATCAGTATCCACCAAATATTGCTGTTTTGATCAATGGCCATGACTGTCCTGTACAGGTGACATGATAACCTACACATTAATGATGCATTAGAATGACTGGAACATAAACAAAGGGTTAGGTTATGTTTGTTTGTTTGTTTGTTTGTTTGTGTCTAACCTCAGACACAATACAATGGTCATGCACAAGGGACCCATTTGGGACTGAATATAGGCAAATTCACCTCATAAAATACATGACTGCCATTGGCTAGTATCCTTTCTGCATTTTACCTTATGGATTTCTTGTCCTTGGTCCCCAGTGATTGCTGGTTATGCTTTTGTATATAACTTTAGCAGAATGTTACAAAATAAAAATGAATTGCTTTGTAATAACCAATTCTTTTTATACTAAACACTGTATGTATACATTTGTAACGTTCAGGCTCACTACTCTTCCAATAAAAAAGGACTGGAGCCTTCTCATCCTTGTCGTCCAATCAATCTCACACCGTTTGTAAAACAGGCCACTGAGAATCACGTTGCTGTCTCCTGGGAGAACTATGGCAAGGTACACACTGCTATTTCTCATCATGTTAGTCCTGTTACTTTCACAAAAATTATAACTCAAGTATTTTGCTCTTAAAAGCTTGGATAAATGAGTCTCACTCTCACTCGTTTTCTCTGTGCGTGTGTGTGTGTTTTAGTTTTACTCTGCTGCTATATATCTGGTGAAGGTCTTCTCTTCAGCAGATTTGCTGGCACAGCTCCAGAAAAATGGAGTCGCGAGTGTGGAGCTCTGCAAACAAAAAGGCGAGTGGCCGGAATTCATATGAAAAAATCTGTCTAATTAGTTTCCCTTCACAATACTGAATGATGCTTAATGTTCTGTAACAGAGGCTCGGAGCGTCGTTACAGCTGCAGTTCACATGAATGCACTCATTTGACACACATTATAGTTTCTATAGTAACAGTTTAAACATGTATATCGCAGGTCTATAAGTAGGTTAATAATAACTTGACTGATGTTTTGGTGAAGTTTCCAAGGCTGTCTACAGTGTAAATGCTTCCAAACAGTCCGAGGTAAAGCTGAACCTTTAAGTTTTCTGACAGATGACATTTTTAAGGGCAGGGGAATAGAATAGAAGGCTGGTGGCATAAAGAACAATTACACTGCTGTCTTGGACATTCGGCATCATTAAACATAATTAAAAATCATAATTTCTCCTAAGTTGACAAATTGCTCAAAGAATAAAATGCTTCAGGATGTGCTGCTATTGGAAGATAATACAAATTGCTTTGTATTGAGACATATCACATTTACCCTCTTGTTGATTAATTTAGCATATCAGCACATCCTGTTCCTGGCACTGTAATTTCTCCAAGATAAAATTTCTTTTATGATTATTTGTTTGCTAAATATGAGTTTACTCCTGTTTGGCAGTCTGCGAGAAGTTGCGCTGTAATCCTGAGAATGAGATCACCACCACAGGGCTGCAAGTGTCACTTATCTGTCCTGTAAGTCTTCAAAATGAAGGCAAATCTTGCACCTAAGTATTATAAATGTTCCCAAAACTTGAGTGGTGATGGGGGATTGTTTTAATATGGTTTTCAAAAGATTTACACATTTTGTTAATGGCTTTTTTATTTCCAGGCTAAAACAAATGGCCAATTTGCAAACATAAACAGAAATGAACCTGTTGTATTGTTCTACTAAAAAACTTTCACAGTCTATGGGCAGGTGTTGGGACTTCATTAAACATATATGCAAAAGAATGCTTTTATTAATTAATTTTTAAGTAGGTATCAATTATGAATTAAACTACCGGAGCACCCAGAAATTGCACAAAACCTTCAGCAAGACTGAATACCTGCCTCAGTGGTTTAGAGTTTAATAGTTTTTACTTCTTGGGTGTCTTTTTTTGAGACATCTACTGTTCAAATGTATCAGCTATGGAATTCAATTTGTGTTACATTGCTGTGTTTTTAGCTTTGAATTTAGAATTTAACATCTGCCTTTAGACTATGAAGTGAGTTGCACGTCAACATGAGTTCAGGGAAATCCAGCAAATAAACTCCATTTTGCTACAGCACAAAGTTTGTGAGGAAATCCCACTTAGCTAGCAATCTTTTAGTAACATATCCCTGTTTTTTTTGTTGTTGTTGTTGTTCTTTTTTTCCCAGACCACCACACATTTGTTTCCTAATGATGTATTGATATTGACTTCAGAAAACTGGAAACTTGTCAGAGATTTTAAGAGCATCTATCTGTCTTAACAGCTGTCAAAAATGCGCATGTCAACCCCTTGTCGAGCACAGACGTGCGCCCACCTGCAGTGTTTTGATGCTGCCTTCTACCTGCAGATGAACGAGCGGAAGCCTAGGTGGACTTGTCCTGTCTGCCATAAGCCTGCCCTCTTTGACACTCTACAGATCGATGGGTAATGTCCTCCCCACAGACACTTTTTTGTTGTGGCAGTCCATTCAGGTGAGCACTCTAGAGGCATTTGTTTTGGCTGACAACACCAGCTATTTAAACAGGAAAACAGATATTTTAGCCAATTCAAGGTGCCTTTTGCTTCATACACCTGCAGAAAGGAGTGTGTAATGCATAAATATCGGTTTCCTATTGTTGGACTTTTAATGGTCCAGTTTCTATGCAGAGTAACAACTGAGATGTCAAACACATGGCGCTCCCTTACACACACACACACACATACATGCACGCACATGACCACGACCAGAGTGAGTCAAAGTGTCGAATTTGCTGACCACAGTGTTGATTGTTAGTGGCGGTGGCAGAGGATGATGAAGATGGATGTTGTTGTTGTGTAGTTTGCTGAGTGGCATACTCCAGTGTGCACACGAGGCCGTGAAGGAGATTGAGTACCTGTCTAATGGATCTTGGAGTGCAGTGGGGAAGGAAAAAGAGTGCAGCAAAACTACAGATCTCTCCTCTCTCAGCCACAGTAAGACCTGCATCATCTTAAAGTTGCAGTTTGTAATGTGTAAAACTGTTCCTAGTCCTGTAATAAACACAACATTTCACTTTTGCATTATTTTGGCATGTTCTTTGTATGGTTTTTTTTTTTTACAGCTCAGTACTTTTTTCCATCAGACACACCAGATAGCAGAGAGCTGTAAAAATTACAGATTGCTTTTTTAAGATTCTAAACGTGGAATAAGAAGAAAAGTCTTAGATATATTTCAAAGTTTGTCTCAGCCTCTGAAATAACTTTCTCTACAGAGAACGATTTTGTGGTACGAGATGTCGTGGATCTGACCGAGTGCTCAACTGACAGTGATGATGGTGGTGGTGCCATGCAGGCAGAAGAGATTGTTTTGACACACGTAAAAAACGAGAGAGTGAGCTTCTCCAAAGGCAACATGCATGTGAAGCGGTGACACCTGCCAAATTATGCATTTCTGTATTTCTTAAATTATATTTATTTTAAACTGTTCATGTTCTGTTCATACTGTACTTTTTGTTTCCTTTTTTATGTACTCCAGCTGCCAGACATGGGAAATAAAGATTGTTTTATCTGTTTTTTTGTTTGTTTATTTTTCCTTTTTCTGTCAGTGATACTAAATAAATTTCAGGAATATATATTTTTCTATTTTTATTTGATGTGCATAGAATGTTGTTTCATTGTTTACTTTACACCCAGCTTCGTCAACTTGACTTCTTGCCAGAATAGTTGTGCTTTCCTTTTTTTTTTTTTAAATGCAAGGCCAAATATAGCCTAGAAAAAAATCAAGAGATTTTTTTTTACTTTATTGACTAATTCATATATGGCTCAGTTGACATCGCTCCACTACCATAAATATGTAAATATTCGACGTTTGTGTCTTCAAGAAGAAATATCATTAAAGAATCATTCATGACTTGTTCAACTTAAGGACTTCATTTACTAACAAAATTATACCAGCTCCGATTGTCTTCCATGCCAGTAAGATTTTAGACCTCCACTGAGATGAGGCCGACTCTTTGAGGATCCTGAGACATCAAGAGATGTTCCAGCTCCATTTGGACTTTGCTATTAGGAGACGCCAACTCCATGTGGTCTTTGAGGACAACAATTTTCTCAATAAAACATCAGACTGTATATTTATAATCACACCCTCCGGTGTCACCCATATGAGGGTGAGGTTCCCCTTTGAGTCTGGTTCCTCTCAAGGTTTCTTCCTTTACCATTAAAGAGATCTTACAAAGTAAAAAGAGAAATTTATAGAGATTATAAAACTACAATTATAAAACAATAAAAACACACTACAACAGAGATGAAACCATAAAAGCCCAATCAGCTAAAAGCTTGTCTAAATAAGTGTCTTCAGTTGCTTTTTTAAAGGAATCAGCCACATGCAGAGACAGGGGCAACGCATTCCACAATCTGGGGGCCACAGACTGAAAAGAAAGATCCCCCCGAGTTTTAAAATGGGTTTTAGGGACCACAAGCAGATTTTGACCTGATGACCTCAATGCTCTCGAAGAGCCATAAGGTGTCAACAGGTCAGTGATGTACCCAGGAGCATTCCCATGAAGGGCTCTATAAGTGAGGACCAAAATTTTAAAATCAATTCTATATTTGATTGGTAACCAGTGAAGAGAGTATAAAACTGGTGTGATGTGAGATCTTCTGCTGGTTCCAGTTAAAAGCCTCGCTGCTGAATTCTGAACAATCTGAAGACTTCTTGCCAGAATAGGAAAAAAGTGAATTACAATAGTCCAAACGTGAAGAGATAAAAGCATGTATAATCATCTCCAGATCTGCATTGGACAACATTTTCCTCATTTTAGAAACATTCCGTAAGTGATAAAAACAGCTTTTAACCAACTTTCCTGAATGTTGACCTAAAGACATGGATTTATCAAATACAACACCAAGGTTCCTGAGGCTTGACTGAACAGAAGATCCCAAAGAACCAAGATGTTGTCTGATCTGTGAAATTTTCTTATCTGGGGCAATGATCAAAGTTTCCGTCTTTTTCGGATTTAGTTGAAGGTAGTTACTGCCAAACCACTCCTTAATACAGGACAGACACTCTAACAAGCTAGACAGCAAGTGAAACTCAGACTCCCTGAAAGAACAGTATAACTGAATATCATCAGCATATAAGTGATAGGACACATGCTTAAAACACTGAATTTTCTGAGCAAGAGGTGTCATATACAGTAAAAACAGCAAAGGACCTAATACTGATCCCTGTGGTACTCCACATGAGAGAGGCACAGTGTCAGACATGATCTGATTTATCACCACAGAAAAAGTTCTATCAGTAAGATAAGAAGAAAACAATTTGCAAACAATTTAGCAAAATTTTAGGGTCAACTGTATCAAACGCTGAGGTTAGATCCAGTAGAACCAACACTGTGTACTGGCCCGCATCTGCTGCCATCAAAATGTCACTTGACACTTTAAGAAGTGCTGTCTCAGTTGAGTGCACTTTGCGGAAACCTGATTAAAACTTATCCAAAATTTGATGGTAATGCAGATAAGTGGAAAGTTGATTAGCTACCACTTTTTCTAAAATTTTGGAAATAAACGGCAATTTAGATATGGGCCGGTAGTTTACAGGGTCAGCAGGATCCAGGTTTGGCTTTTTTAAAGTAGGGTTCACTACGGCTTGTTTAAAAAAGGAGGGAACCGTGCCAGTAGAAAGAGACAAGTTTATCATATTTACCAGACAGGGAGCAAGCGTATCAGTAGCATTTAACTGAAGAGTCGTTGGGACAATGTCAGCAGGGCTAGAAGAAGGTTTCATCTTTTTTAATAAAACCTTAATGTCCTGTAGACTGACAGGGGAAAAACAGTCCCAAAAGTGGAGAGAAGAACCTCTATTATAGGTGTGCGAGGAAGGAGAAATACTGTCCCTAATGTCCTGCATTTTACTGACAAAAAAATGTAAAAATCTGTTACAGTCAGCTGATGAGTATACAGATACTTGTGGAGCTGGGGGCGAAACAATATTTTTAATGGTGTCAAACAGGACTTTCAGATTTTTTCTTATTTGCAACAATAAGATTTGTGAAATAATCAGATCTGGCCTGTTTAATCATAACATTAAGAGCTGTGATCAGCTCCTTAAAATGTAATCTGTGTACTTCAAGTTTAGAGGTTTTCCATAAACGCTCCACTTTACGACAATTTCTCCTGAGATTAAAGATGCTTTCATTCATCCAAGGACAATGTTTTTTTATTAGCCTGACTTGGCATTTAAATGTAAAGACTCGAATACTCCACTCTCTCCCTCTATTTAATTAAATAACACATGCTTTCTTTGAAGAAATAAATGCATTTATTCCAGATAAACCCAGTAAAGCTTTTTGTGCAGCAGTAAATGAAATCACGAACGTTTATTGAAAAGTTATCGCGAGATTCTAGACGTTTCCTCAGGTAGTGCCCTGTACGGAGCTAGCAAATTAGCTAGCTAGTTAGCTAAATAGCAAAACCAAACTGTTTTCTTAGCTTATTTAGAGACTGTACTTGGTCGGTAACTAACAGGTTTTTTTTTTATCCACGGGGAGATTCGTTATTTAATTATTATTTATTTCCTTTAAAGGTATTGTTATTTTCCATAAAGGCTAACGTTTATGTGTTTTAGGACGACAGCTAACTGTTCTGTAACAGTCTTAAAAAGTGCGCGGTATTCATTGAGTTTTCAGAGATGTGCTACATAGTTAGCAAACGTTAGCTGGCTGATTTCAAACAATTGCTAAAGTCTAGTTCGTTTAAATCTAACGGATTTACGTGGGCTTTACATGGCTAGTACAAGTGAGGGGAATGCTGTTGTAGCAAGTTTGACAGAAGTGTTAAAGGAGACGAACGCGGTTGTGTGTGCGTGTTACTCTGGTGTACATTAAGAAACAGCTGCAGATTTAGCTCTCTATCGTGTGTTAATATTTACTCCAGACGCTTCCTATGTCTGCCTGAGTTAGCCGTTAGCCTTGTAAGCAAAACAGTTAGCTAGCTAGCACACGGGTGAACCAGGCGTCTTCCTGGGGCACCTGTTAACACGACCTGCTGCTTTTCAAATCATTTCTCAGGTCTGTCATTACAGTTGAGGCAACGTGAGCTTACAGGATCATGCGTGTCTAGTGGTGATGCTTGTAAGAATTGGAAAAGATTGTCAAGTTGAACATGGCTCCTAAAAAAAGACCAGTCCCTTTAATCATAAGCTGCAGTGGAGAAGCTCACAGCACAGCTTCAAATTTAGGGGCTGCTTCAGAGTAAGTGCATTTGGATTTATTCTTCATAATAAAAAAAAAAAACCTAGTATTTCTAGTAAAAAAAATTTGTGAAAATATATTGTTCTTTTTTTCTCTGAGAGTTCGTTTTATTTTTTATATCTTACCTTTTATTTGCCCATTTGTTGTTGTTGTTATTGTTATTATAATTATTATTATTATTATTATTATTATAACTCCTGTTCTTTTTCTTATGTTCTCTTTTCTTTATTCATCTCCTTTTTCTTCTATTTCATTACTTTCTTATTCATTTTATGCTTATCATAGTCTTCGTTTTTATATTTGTTATTACAATTACTCATAGCCCATACTTGATCTCTGTGTTTGCAATTTTATTAGGGCCTATCTTGAGACCCTACAGAAGAAACTAGGGGAGTTGGACTTGGACGAACAGCAGAAGAAGCGCTTGGAGGCCTTTCTCACACAGAAAGCTAAAGTCGGAGAGCTGAAGGACGATGACTTCCAGCATATATGTGAGCTGGGAGCAGGAAACGGTGGTGTGGTTAATAAAGTCTGCCACAAGCCCTCTCGACTAATCATGGCAAGAAAGGTGATGTGAACTCAAAAGCTGAAGACAAACAGATTTTTTTTTCTTTAACTGGGGATTCATTTGAAGCAATACAGTTTAGCTAGATGGGTCTTGTCTCATTAGCAAGATGAGTAAACAAAACTCCAGGAATCACCTTTAGTTTATGTGAACAGAGATTGGAGCCAAAACTTCAGTATTATGAATTGATTGAAATGTACATGACATCCTAAGAATATTGTAAAGCTTCACGTTGCTTTACATGATGCTTTAATTCGGAACAATCAAGGCTGTTTAACAGCTGTCTTTGTACACTATCTCTAAGGCTTTTTGGTATTTAGTATATATCTTGACCAGTAATAACATCTAAAGATATTTGACCTTATTTTGATGCCAAGCAAAGAATACTGAAAAATCAGCCACACAACACATTTGTATTAAGACATATCTTTCCTTTGCCCAGTATTGTTTAACTTTTTTTTTTACCTCAATTTTTTTCTGCCTCCCACAGCCTCTTCTCAAGTTTGCACAAGCTTCATGATTCAAATTTTATTTTCTTTGTTCCGTTTAGCTCATTCATCTTGAGATCAAACCAGCAATCAGGAACCAGATCATTAGAGAATTGCAAGTCCTGCATGAATGCAACTCTCCCTATATAGTGGGCTTTTATGGTGCATTCTACAGCGATGGAGAGATCAGTATCTGTATGGAGCACATGGTGAGTATGTGTTTGTAATCGTGCATTATTAGTATGTTTGAAAACCATCATGCTTTGTAATTTTCTGATGATTCTGGGTACAGGATCTCAACCGCTCTGCACTACTCTGAAGTCTTCCCTTGCATATTTATTACATGGATGTTAATGGTGCTGGATCGAGTGAATCAGGAAATGATTTGGATGGAGGGATAGGAGATTGTGAGGCAGGAGGAAGCAGTGATATGAATTGGGGGTAGGTGGAGGAATAAACGTTTCATGTGAACTTTTATGTTTTTTTGTTACAGGATGGAGGTTCTTTGGATCAGGTACTGAAAGAGGCTCGGAGAATTCCAGAAGAAATCCTAGGGAAAGTCAGTATAGCTGTAAGTATCTGTGATGTAATATTGAGATACTGAAACACAGCTTTCAGCCATAAAGTTCTCACATGCTTTCTTTCTGTATTTTGGGGGGTTTTAGGTGTTAAGAGGTCTTGCTTACCTTCGAGAAAAACATCAGATCATGCACAGAGGTAAAAAAAATTGTCTTGTCATTATGTAACCATAATATTAATAACAATGATAATAGTATGTCATTATATGGCAATCTTAGTTATTTGCTTAGAACCAGTCTTCACTGAACCTTTACTGTTGTATTCCTTGGAAAAACACAATTCTTCTGTGTCCTTTAGTTAGCTGGCTATATTCAGCATTCATTTGACAAAATCTGTTTTGTTTTTTGTTTTTTTCTTTTACAGATGTCAAGCCATCAAACATACTGGTGAACTCAAGAGGGGAGATCAAGTTGTGTGATTTTGGAGTCAGCGGTCAGCTTATCGACTCCATGGCCAACTCTTTTGTAGGCACAAGGTCATATATGTCTGTAAGTGTGTAACCTTCTTTTCCCAAGAGTCATGATCATGAAGATGCACAAAACGCTACTATTTAAGAATTTCACACAGAAGCGGTTCATACGGGATTGGTTTTATTATTGCTGTAAATAAATTATGAAAATGAGCAAATGTTCTTTAAAAATCCTCAGTAACTCAGTTTGTGTTTCTGGTTAAGCCTGAGAGACTTCAGGGGACTCATTACTCAGTGCAGTCAGATGTGTGGAGCATGGGACTGTCTCTGGTGGAGCTTTCCATTGGGCGCTACCCCATCCCTCCCCCTGATGCCAAGGAACTGGAGGCCCTTTTTGGCCGACCTGTAGCAGAGGGAGAAACACAGAGCACCTCCCCACGTCCCAGACCTCCCGGAAGGCCCATCAGTGGTATAATACACAATAATAAACATATTGAACTATCTTGATCACAGTATTTCAGATTCCCTGAAATTTCATCTTTATCTTAATAGCTTCCAGTTTTTAAAATCTAATTACTTTTATGTCATTCAGGACATGGCCCTGTCATGGCAATATTTGAGCTGCTGGACTACATCGTCAATGAGGTGAGAAAAGCTGACCTGTGTTTTTGGTTCTCCATGAATACACCTACTGAGTTGTGAATATCTCTTTAAAGTTTCTGTCATTTCTGCACAGCCTCCACCTAAACTGCCTCATGGAGTCTTCACTGCAGATTTCCAGGACTTTGTGACCAAATGGTGAATATCCAGCTTTGCTTACATAGTAGTTTTGGTAAAACATAATATTTCTGCTTTGTGCTGCTTGAAAAGTGTATTTTCTTAAAAGCCTGTTGTCTTTTTCTAGTCTAATCAAAAATCCGGCCGATCGGGCAGACCTGAAGATGCTAATGGTGAGTATGATGGACTTCTTTGCACTGACCACCTCTTCTGTAATTGAGACCTAAATGTAAGTATGTGCCTCTTTTTAGAGTTTCCTCTTCAGAGCAACACCAACACTGTTTGTGTCTCTCCACAGAACCACACGTTCATTAAACGCTCAGAAGTGGAAGAAGTCGACTTTGCAGGCTGGTTGTGTAAAACTATGGGGCTCAACCAACCCAGCACACCAACCCGGCCAACTGAATAACTGAACAAGAAAAATGCTCTGTTTCTTAAAGAAATGTTCCAGCATGTTTTAACCTAATATCTGTCTACCAGATCTGCAGCGTATGACTGATTAGTACAGACACATGAGAACAGGCCAAAAAATGAATAGAGTCTGAAATACTTGCATATTAACATTTTATAATTAGCATTATTTTCAGTGGGGTCAAGATTTATTTTGGAATCGAATAATTTTGTGTGTGTGTGTGTGGGGGGGGTGTCAGTAGGATTTACCTCTTGCTTCATCTCTAGTGTTACAGCAGTGTTTTATTCCTTTAGATTGTCCAGATCTCAAGAGATCGGATTCCAAAACTTCATCCTTAATGCCAATACCACCATCCCAGTCATCACAAACATCCTCTCATCACTAACTGGTTGAGCAGCATCTACATTGTGTTCTGGAGCTTTAAGTGAAATTACATTTTGTTGTTAAATAGTGGGATGAAATTACACAAGTTTTTTTTAATAAGACCTTTAATCTCTCATCCCACAACCTTTATTGCTAGAGTGTGATGCATTATAAATATTACATATTTTACATTTTTGTGTGATTCTAAGTAGGCTTTAGGTAAACAGATTCTTCTCTTTTCACAGCGCAGAAATTCTCAACAGTGCATGGCAATGGAACATGTGTACAGATGCGGTAGATAGTGATTAGGTTACATTGCTGGAGTTTTTCTTTAAACATGCATTTTTGCACACAGGACCTATTAACCAGAGCAGTCTGTGTAAAAAATAAATAAATAAATAAATAATGAAGTATACGTTCACATATATGCATGCAGGCACACATCAGTTAAAGGCATCTCAGGTGAATCAAGTAAATAATTGTATAGATATGTCTTTATCTGGACCTAGTTCACATGCTACCGTTAATATATAAAGTATATGGAGAAAATGTTCACCTCAAGAACTGTTGTATCTGACAGTCATGATTATTTCAGACCTGTTGACATGAAAGAGAAATGATGTTCACGGCTTTATGCCTTTGTCTCAATAAATCTGTGTGAATGTATGTAAATTCGTATGTTTTTTATTGTGGGAATGATCATTTAAATTGGGTTTATATTTGACAGATATTGAAGGCATTATGAGTTTTATTTTACATTTTATTTCATATAGTGTATAACATGCATCCTATTTTATTGCATTTTATCTCTAATAAATATAGACAGGTTGCATTTTCGTGTTTTGACCAGCAGGGGGTGGGAGACAGCGCTGAGTTTTTGACACATTTGAGATTTGACCAAAATTTCTTTGAAGTAACCGCTTCATGTGTTTTTGGGTGTGGTTTGACCTCTGTGAACTAATGAACTAAAAACATTTTCAAACACACAGGGACTTTTTTATTTTCTATGTAAGTGGCATGAAATGGTCTTCTTGTGCTGTATGTACATTCCTTTAATATAAAAAAAATCTTATAAACGTTCAAAGATATGAATAAACTAATCTAATTAAGAGGTGTATAGCAAAAGAAAGTGAAATATATTATGCCGAGGGGAGAGAAATGAAATAGTTGCAATTAAAAAGTAAATTAAAAATTTTTTATTCCGGTCACTCCTTAGATTATTTCTGTTAAGTTGGTGTTTTGGGACAGTTAGCTAATGCTAGCTAATGTTGAGTGCTAGACAATGTGGATCTTCTTAGCTAGCGATAAATGTTAGCTAGACATTGTTAGGTAGGTAGTGTAGATAAGGAAACTAATATTAATGTTGGGTCAATTGTGTTGTGAAAATAAATCATTATTTATAGAAGCTTTGTTGATATTACTTTGTTTGTTACAGTTCATCATTTTAGCAAATGCTAATTTTAAATTACGAAGTTACGATTTGTGGTTTTGTGTCATTGACTTGTGGGACTGCAAGGAAGTTAGAATATAATTTTTTTTACGTTTATGGTGTATGCAATTATTCAGAAAAACATACATTTTTATCTCACTTTACACAACTGAGCAATTGAAGGCTAAGGGCCTTGCTCAGGGGCCCAAAAGTGACAGCTTGGTGGACTTGAGATTTGAACTCAACCTTCTGATCAGTAGCTTAACACCTTATCCACTAGTTCCTGCTGAAAGTATGCTAACTAGTTATCAGTATTTTCAGTAGACCACACAGTTTTGCAGATACAGTTCAAGAACCTCTGGTATTGTTCACATAAAACATCAGAATGGGTCAAAAAATGTGATCTCAGTGACTTTGACCGTGGCTTGGGTGTTGGTATCAGATGGACTCGATTGGCTGTTTTAGAAACTGCTGATCTTCAGGGAATTGCACTCTATTCTCTAGAGTTTTATGAAGAAGAAAAAAACACCCAGAAAACAGCAGATCAGGTCAGAGAAGAATGGAAAAACTGACAGAAATACTGCAGAAACTCATCTCAGAACCCTGATTTGAATGTGCTACAACAGAAGGAAAAAGAGAAATTCATCTGGTTTCTGCTCATATCTGCTGTGACATGTACTGTAGATGGTAAAGTAAATTTGGCATCAACAGCATTAATCCATGAACCCAAGTGTGTAATGGCATGAGGAACATTTTTGCAGCATACATTGGGCCCCTTAATACCAATCATTTGTATGCTACAGCCTCTCTGAGTATTGTTGCTAATCCCTTTATGACCACCATTTACCCATCTTCTAATGGCTTCCTCCAGCATGATAACACACCATGTCACAAAGTAATCTCAAACGGGTTACCTAAACGTGACAATGACTTCTGTGTACTTCAGTGGCCTCCCCATTCACAAATTCTAAATCTGACAAAGCACTTGGATGCTGTAGATCTGTGTTGTGCTTCCAACACATTTGTGTAATAGAGTCCAGTGTCAGTGCAGTGTTCCTAAACAAAAATAAACCCATAGTGAGCATATATCCCTGTGAGTCGTCACAGCAGTCCGTTACCTTCCTAGTCTACTTCCCGTTTGAAGATATCGATCTGCATACATACCGATGCAAGTAAAAAGAAACAGTGAGGGCAAATTACAATACAGCAACATAATAGCTAGTGTAATATAAAGCCCAGAGGAATTAGAGATGGAAAAGAAACTGGTTCATCATTATTGTTGCCATAGGAACATAGATATAATACAAATGGGAAAAATCCTCTTGCTTTGTAGCCTCCTCAACTGCGAGTGGCTACTCTGCTGACAGATACAGGAAGATGGGGAGCCAGATTAAAAACTATGGCAACACAGCACTGGTTCTGAGTGTCTGAGCTCTGAGGAGTCAGCTATGATTATTTCTGCCAGCACACATGACCAGTGTTTGTGACTAACAAATCTGTAAAGCAGCAACAGTACATGTACAAAATAATAAATAAAATCATGTGTTTAGAATATTACTTGTTTATTAGAGATTCAGAATTTGGCCTTGGTATTAAATATTTACTCGACTAGACACAAGAGGCGAATGAGGAGGTCATTAAATAAAATCACAATTGCTCTCTGCTGGTTGACTTAATATTCTTACAAGTTTTTTATTTTTATTTTTAATGTTCTGGAACTTTTTCAAAAATTTGACATTTATTTATGCAAATCAGGCCTTGTCTAATTAAATACGCATATATTTACATACATAATACAAATAAATAAATCTAGCCTTTTGATGTTTGATGTAGAATTAAAATAGTTATTTACCGTGAAGACATTCATAACACATTTTTGTTGGATTTTTTTTTTAAATCAATACCGTGCACCATAAAAAGATTTTTCAGTATAAAATCCAATAGAACATAAACCCAACATTTTTCCTTTGTAATATTCCTCTAATACAGGTGTGTTGCGTAATATTTTTCTGACATGAAAACCTTTTTCTGTAACATTTCAATTTTTTGTCAGAAAAGTAATATTTGGAAATACAGTGTTTTGTACCAACAGCCATTTATATTTATTCAGGTCAATCCCACTTTGTTTGAATAGCATTTTTAACAATAGACTTTGTCATGAAGGAGCTTTACAGAAATATATATTCAACATATAAATTTGACATTTATAAACATGTCCCTAACCCTATGAAACCAGCTTTTCAGAGTGATAAGACATGAAGAGATTGTACAAGGTTATTGTGGTGTGCCATGAATATGATGGCTGTATGTTTTTCTTACTACAATTTATTAGATGTCATGGTACTGATGCGATTCCAGAAATCCCCCCAAAAGTTTAAAACTTTTGCTTTAATTTCTTAGGAATTTGAAAGGGGTCCATTTTTGTCATGACATCATAGTGATAGAAATCTGGGGCATTTCGTTCAAAATGCTACAGGTTCATTTCGAGTTTAGTAATCATTTGTGTGGTTATTTTATATGTGTTATATCTAGGGACGGGTCTAGGTGCGTGTTCTTTCCTGTGCTTATAGGGGTTTCCTCCTTTTACTCCAGTTTTCTCCCCCAGTCCAGAATGGTTGGCTGATTGGCATTCTCTAAACTGTAGTGTGTGAAAGGGTGTGTGAGATTGTGCATGATTGTACTATGTAATACCCTGTGCATGGTGTCGCCCGCCTTGTGCCCCGAGTCTCCTGGGATAGACTTCAGGCTCCTCACACCCCTGTGATGATAAAGAATAGTTGTATGTTATATCTAGTATCATTTATTATTATTATTATTATTATTATTATTATTATTATTATTATTATTATTATTATTATTATTATTATTATTATTGCATTATTCTATTATTATTAACATTAACTGTTCTCATTATGTCCTCTGGTTAAGTTGAGATTTTGACACTGCATTCACCGAAGCCACCAGCCTTAATGAAACACCCCCAAATTGCTTTAGTCTGATGTTCGCATATGCACAGCATCAAAAACCTCACCATATCCACACTTTGGACGCTTTAATGAAGCCTGGCTGCATTTCGGAGCGATTGTGTGGATTTTGCCCTGCGGCCATCTCGAAAACACACACAGAGTCGCACACGCGCACACACACACACACACACATACATACACGGTGAGGTGGCTTTAAGCCCTCTGCCTCACTGCGGCAAAGTCTGCAGTCATTAATATGCACAAATGCAAATGAGTGGGTAATTAAGAGCGGGAGTTCTACAGAGGCTCTTTGATTGCTAATGAATTCTAATCCGCAAGAAAGGGGGATGGGTTGATGAGAGAAAGAATGACGGCGGAGAGAAAGCGCAATGAACTTGACGTGCTGGCTCGCCCCAAAAGAAAGACGGAATGGGGAACAAGCCTTTCACTGTGGCCAGTGATAAATAGTTGATTTGTCCTCTATAACGGAGAGAACATGGTTAAGCTTGTGCGCTACAAGATATAGGACACACTGAATCATGCAGACTATAATTTAATGCCCAGAGCACGATGTCGCCTTCAGCTGCAAATTATGGTGACAGTTTCTGGGCTGTATGGAGAGGGTGTGGCTCAGAGACTTCATAAATATTTTCCCATAATCTCAGATGTGTGTGTTTCTGTCTGTCTGTCTATATATGTGTCATGTTTTCAAGTCCTGGTTGGGACAAAATGCCCCCAGAAGGATAGGAATATCTGACCGTTGTTTACCTTGTGAAGAAATTTACTACGAAAACTTTTTTTTTCTTAAACAAATTGCAGCATTTTTTCCCAAAAACTAGATGTTTTTCTGTGTAGGCATAGCATTAGATAGTTACATTAATAATTATGTCTCACAGAGGATTGTATGACATACGTGTGTGTGTGTGTGTGTTTGTGTGTTTTTGGCACAAGTTTGCATGTTGCTGGGAGTTGCCATCTGACCCCCTGTGGAGAATGCAAGCGACGGATCGGGGTTAGGTGTCTCGGCATGACTCGAACAATGGCAGCATATGTGTTGCGAAGCTCAAATGATGTCATGTTGTTGTTTTGGCAAGCTCCGACTTTTCCTGCACACACAACAGATCTGTTATTGCTGTTTACTGCTCCCCCGATACCCGATTCACTCTCACACACCCATGTCCTTCTGATCCTCAACCTCCCAACGTGCATCTGCGCACCACAGTTGTAGTGCTAACAGTCTCAAGGTTATGTTTTTCTCCATTCTTTACAAAAAGCGTTACTGTGTGAAACTTGAGATTCATTGTGAGACAGGTTGCCAGATCCTGTGCACTTAGACACATCCAGTTCACCATATTTAAGAGTGCAGCACTAACACAGTATCCTATAAAAGAACAGACTGTTTAGTGAACACACTGAAGTCTTTTCCAACTACGTTTACGCCAGATAAAACCCATGATTTGCCTCTGCATTCTTTCTGGAGGCAAATCTGGAGGTCTCTTTGCTCTGAGTTCTCTGCTTCACACACACATACACACTTCCTCTATTCACCTGCACCCCTGTGACCGCAGTGCAGCACAGTAGCACAGTGTTTAGCTTGTTTTGTACGCGTGGGCGTACAGACAGGGCCACCCCACAATCAAGACCTAGACCCTGAGTTTTTTTTCTTCTTTTTCTTCAGCGCCTCCCGAATATCACACAATCCATGCTTCAGTCTTACAGCTATAAAATTCTAAAAAATTTTACAGAACACCTTAACCAAATCAAATCAAGATAATGCAGATTCTTGTAACCCTGCCACTGAACTACCTTCAGACATGAAATGATGAGTTAGCAAACGGGTTGCACAGCGCAAAAGGAAATGGTGCATGTGTGAAAGCGGGGGAAAAAAATCTTTGAAGCTGCATGTGGTGGGCTTCATGTGTATGTGTGTGTTGTGTGTAGCACTATCCCCAGCATGACTTTTCATGAGAACAGTAAACCACTAACCATTGGTGCGACTGCCAATTTCTCAGCTCAAGGTGTACTTCACTAGAAACAGGTGCACGGCATCATCATTCTGTGCATACCAATCGACCACACATGAACCACTTGCAGGAGGGGTGGAATATCACCAACTTTTGAGATCGGGGTTTGTATTTGTTTATAAGCTGTAGCAGTGCACATAACCTTACTGTCTGGTACAGTATATTACATTCACACAAGGAAAATTTTTGTTTATTGTCCAGAATGAGTTACAAATGTGGGAATGAAAGTGATGTTTTAAAGGGTTGCAACAATAATCAGAAAGACAGACAAAGGGGAAAGCCACGTAAACACTAGGAAAGCTGAAGACCAAATGTTTTGTCAGTTTATTCCACCATCATACAGCCATGAGTGAGTCTGATTTTAGACTTCACGCTGTAAGGGCAGCATAGTGGTGCATTCTGTAGCCATGCCACCTCACGGCTCCATAGTCCCTGTTTCAATCCTCATGATCTCTCTGGGTCTGTGACTTTCCTTCAGGTTTACTGGTTTCCCCCATCTCTCAAATACATGCTAGTGGTGGATGAGCTACTCTAAATTGCTGTTGCTTTTAGAAATAGTTGGTTAGTAAATGGTGCCTTGTGACAGACTGGAATTCTAAGGAGAACATGTTCCTGCCTCAGAGCCCTCTGTTCGTGGTATTGGCTTCAGATCCCCCAACACCCTGTTCAGTATAAAGCATTTACAGAAAATGAATGATTTAATGACAAGGCAGTTTTGTGAACACCTGGCACCTTTCACCTACAGACAAGGAGGAGAGGGGAAGTCCTCAAGGATGGGCTCAGAGTTGAATACTGGCTCTGAAACATGTCACTGGAAGTTTTTGTATGGGACAAAATAATATCTCGCTGTATCGCCCCTTATAAAACCCTACCAATCAGGGTGGATTTCTCATGACAAGTAACTCGGAAATGTAAACAGGTTATGTTCTAGTGGTTACCCCATTGGCCTGAAAGGGCATGGTAATTAGCTGATCATGAATTAGTAGATCAGATGTGATAAAACAGAAAAAATATAGCATGCAGTAAAGGTTTTTTTTTTTTAGAACTAGGCTTATTAACTACTGTGTTACTCTATAGGCAAGCATATGGAACTCAAACTTGCCAGTTGTGTAAGAACTGCACATTTTCTTTGAATATTGACTGGACATAGTCATACTTCAGCTTTTGTGGTTGGAAGGCCAGTTAGCAGAGATGACAAATGGTGGGACATGATGCTGTGGCATATATTCCAAAAGGTATACTCTGATCTTCCCGATTGACATGAAGTGTTGTTGTTGTTGTTGTTTTGTTTTCTTGTTTTTTCAGCAACCTATTATCCTTTAGCCTGGGATACTTGCATGTTAAAATGTTTTAGAGAGATATTCATCTATCTCAACCTCAGATAGATCTGAGTACCATTTGCATCAGACTATAATAGATAATACCAGTCATAATAGATATGTCATGTATTTTATAGTATTGAGTAAACTAGGTGATAAACAATAAATAATGACGGTTTCTCTGAAAGTAGCAAAATGCCTGTTGAGAGAAAGGATCCCTTTCACACCTCTTGTGGACTCTTCACACTCCTCCCATCTGGATAAAGACAACGAAGCATCTGTGCCAAGTGTACCAGAATCATAAACACCTACTTCCCACAGGGCTATGAGACCCTTTAATTTCACTTCAGAATTTTCTCTCCGTCCCTTGAAGCCCATTCCAGACAAACACAGGGTATTTTGTATGCTCACGCTGCTGCTAAGGAAATATTTTTCATGGTTTACAGTAATCATAATAATACTTGACATGCCAGTGTTTAGCATATAGTGCATTTTTTTGTCGGTTTTTACCACAAGGCTGATTCTGATTGGTCAGAATCTGTTGCAAAAGGATTCCTTCATTATGAAAATATTTTGTTGTCCTCTAACTGGTTAACTCTAACTTATCAAAACGATTCACCTGATGTTTGATTATTTATGGCTGCTTCTTTTTGTTTGTTCACTCCAGAATGTACATGAACCTGATTATATGCAATTTCATTAAGTCATGCTACTGTGATTAAACAGGTCTTGATTCTGGAAAGTTACACTTTCTTCTCCAAGTATACTACAGCTAAAGCCATTCAAACATCATGGACAAGGCAAGCATATTAACCTTAAATTGCCCTATGAAGCCTTGGTCTTTATGCCTTGTTTGTTATTTGCACACGTCTATTGTAATGTTCCTCATCTAGCATGTGTGCCAGCCATGCGGGCTGGTGGTTGCCATGGTTGCGCCGGCCCTGGCGGATGCTTTCAGTTAGCTAATCCAGCCTGGAGCTCTCCAACCACTGCACTGAAAACACTTCATGTCAGACACAGATGCTTCTACTTTTAACTTTCAAGCATTGGTGAGGCATTAAGCTAAGCTCATAGTAATGACGCACCACTCAACTAATGACCAGAGGCTTGCTAGCTTTAATGTCTGAGTAAGGCTAGACTCTGTACAATACTGTCACAAAATAGTTCCTGAACTAGCATTGCTGTTCATTTTCTTGGTTATCTATCCACAGAGAGAGGAGTTTATTATACTATTCATCAGCATTAGTCCCACAAAGCTACACTGTTTATCATGAAGCAGAAACAGAGCAGCATAGAGGTGTAGACAGTGCTGTTATCATCTCATACCTCCAGGATCCCTGATTCAGTCTAGACCTCAGATTCCTTTCATATGTGTAGTTTCTTTGCATGTTCTCCCTGTGTTCATGTGGGTTAACTTCAGTTTTTCCCATTATACAGAAACATGCCAATAGAAGAAGAAGAAGAAGAAGAAGAAGAAGAAGAAGAAGAAGAAGAAGAAGAAGAAGAAGAAAAAGAAAAAGAAGAAGAAGAGGTACAGTAAAATACATTTGATTAAAATAAGCTAGGGTCAGAGTGTGAGTTCAGATATGATACAGGATGTCTGGAGCACAGAGGGTTAAAGGAACAACAATGGCAGTTAAACCATTGAGACACAACTGCCCTATATCCATTGAAACACCCCTGCCCCATAACTGGTAGGTAGGTTAAAAGGCTTTGTTTAATTGCCTTTAGATGGGAATGAGTGTGTAATTGTGTGTGTGCAGGGTACCCTGTAATCCAATCCAGACTATATTACTGCCTGTCTTTTTTTGTGGCATAGACACTGGATCCAGCTCAATGCTGACTATAATGTACTGTATCTTTTACTGAAGATGAATAAATGAATGAATGAACGAATGAACGAACAAAAAACACGAACGAACGAACATTGGATGTAGAAAAGATGTCTTCAGGATAGATTTCCAATTACAATGAATTTGTACTTAGTAACTTTTGTAAACTGCTAAATATTAGGTGGCTATTATTTTTGTTATGCGTACAAAACATGTAATATTCCTAATGCTAGGCTTCCATTTGTAGCTTACAAGGTTTGATGACTCATAAACTAAATGCCAACCCAACGATCAGGGCAAACAACTGCATCACTAAAAGCCATTTGGTTTATAGTTGCTTTTACGGTAAGTTACTGTGATGAAAGAAGAAAAACTGGGCTTGTTGGAGGAAAGTGACCTACTAATTTTCTCCATGATAGCCTAAATTACCAGAGTTGTAATTCGTGCTGCTTACACAAGTAAATATCTCAGAAACCACAGAGTCCTACTCATTTTGGTATTACTTGATTGACTTCCTACTTTTCCCTCTTCCTTTTGTGTTCTTATTGGCTTAGTACTATGTTGGCATGTTGTTGTGGGTGACTTCTCCCTTTCCCTGCAATCTACAACCATGTTGTCATCTAGAGTTCTACTCATTCCTAACCTTCCATTCCTACAGTATGTGAGTCACAATCCATCCAGATGTATTTCGTTTCATGTTTCTCAGGACAACCGAGTTTAGAATGATACAGTCTTTGTGTGGTTGTTATATTCCAAATTGCAGGTGTGCGATACCTTGAGAATTGGTTCTGAATTGTAAAACAGAAATTGACGTGGGTGTAGCTTAAATATGTCAGGGCTGTTTTTCTCTCTCTCACTCTCACATCTATAGAATTTTATCACCTTGATTAACATTCAAACCTAACATGTGAAGTTAAGTGGTATTACAGACTTGAGTCATTGGGGCAAATTCCAGTTTTCAGCCCTGCACCCTTAAAACCACAGCAACCTCATAAAACACCAATTACAGAGCTCTTGTATGCAGGCTCACGCGGCTTGTGTTTTTACTGTCATATGCCAAATGTTTGTGCTTCCTCCTTGTTTTTGAGTTCACAGAAAGTATTTACACCTCACATGCAGGCCATTTGCCCTGTTCTCCTCCTATTTAGGTAGCAGCTTGTTTGAGCTGCTCCAGTTAGTAAAGGTGTTGGGTGTTTGGGTATCTGTGATGGGTGGAGGATTTTGCAGAAAGTGTTTATGACTATAAGTTTAAACTCTGTGGCTAGCTAATTCGCGCAAGGTTTTGATATAGGTTCAATAGAGTTAGGTTTGCAATAACATGTCAAAACTCTCTTATTAGCAAAGGAAACGTTTATTTTATGCTTTTGTCTTATGTACAAATTACAACACTATGACTACAGAAACTGCACTGTTCCATCCACAAATATAACTTATAATTATTATTTTATTCTAAATAATTTAAACTCTTTTAGGAGAGATTTGATGTGAACCCATGTGATGTGAAGCAGTATCGAGTTATTTGTGAAATAAAAATACTAATTTGTGCTAATTTGTGAAATAAAATGTTTTCCAATTATATATATATATATATATATATATATATATATATATATATATATATATATATATATATATATATATATATATATATATATATATATATAAATAAAAGCACTTTTTCCTTGACTTCCTGTTGCCATTCTTTCAAAACCGGGGTAGGGTGTGCAAGGAAAAGGGGTTGGGTTAATTATCTCGCTGGATATTTCTATTCGTTTATAGACGTGTCAATCAAAAGCATCGCAGCATCCTATTGGTCAACGCTCTTTGGGTTTATCGCTCTATCTCCCTGTGTCCCGCTCCACTCGTCATTTTCTGTCGTGTCACTCCGCGCGTCGGTATAGTTCCCGAGTACCACAGAATCTTGCTAATCGCCACCAAAGTTCTAAGATACGTGATTAGTTTTTATCGTTATACCTCGATAATTAGTGTCGTTGCGAGTTATTTCGAACTGATCTGTACTGGTGCTCGTTTTTGGGCGTTTGAAATCGGACACCGCTTTAACGTCCTCGTTTTTCGCGGAGGGATACAGTGTTGGATGACAATGTGGAGGAGGCTAAAATGTCTACTAGGAAGATGAGACGGTTAGCACTGCAGCGACCATAAGAAACCCGTAATCTACAATTTAGAGAGTCGGTGCTTGAGTAGGTCAAACGTTTTAACTCCGAGTAGCTCGGATTCAACACCTGGGAGGGTAAAATTCAGTTATTTTGGCGATTTGCGGCGCCTGAAACACGGGAAGGGGGATTTTGTCCCCCCAACTTTGTTTTCTCTCGCTCTCTCTCTCTCTCTCTCTCTCTCTCTCTCTCTCCCGAAAGCACTCCGTTTGGATGCCGAACACTTGAGACGACAAAAGGTAAATATTTACAAACATTCCCCCTGTATGTTTATGCCTTGCTTCGCGTGTGCTTTAACTTTATTTCGAAGAGTTTTATAGCTAACTAACTAGCATAGCAACTTTTTTTTTTGATAAAGCGGGTCCCAAGTTTTTTTTGTCTGCTTCACTTATGAGCTCCTGTATGTGCGTGTGTGTGTGCGCGCGCGCGCGCGTGTGTGTGCGCGTGCTTGTCCGTAGGAAACTTCTTTGTTCCCCAACGTCAAGTGTAAAAGTTATATTTCATGATATTTACATATCTGTTGTTCAAACGCCTTATCGTATCTGGTTTTAAGGACTTGTCGTAGATTTTTTTTTACTTATTTATTATTATTATTTTTTATTTTTGTAGATCACCAAAATACAGCTTACTTTTTTATGGAGGGGGTGTTTTTTTTAATAAATAAGTCAATGTTTTAATATTTGTATTAGTTAACATTACTTTTCCAGGCTATTGAACGGGCACTGGTTTGGAAAGCAAGATGCGGGGTCTTGCGCACGCGACATAACAGTATTTTAACAGTAAATGCACTTTGTTTATTCCAATTTTAAACGGAAATAACTTTCCGCTCCCGTGTTCACGGCTTTTAAAGAGCTCGTGTAACCTAACGCGGCAGTTTTCAGTTTGTTTTCTTTGTAGATAGGAACACGATTTATAATTTTCTGGAAGCGCTTTAGAAACTTTTCGCCTCCTTCCTTTGTGTCGTGCGGAGTTTGAGGCCCGTTTCTCCCCCCTCACGGATTCCCCGCGAACCCTTTTCCCGTTACATCTGCCGTATTTTATCGTCCCACAAATACATCGATTTCACTTCGACGGGGCGAACAGATAACGAGTTCCCACCTCAAATCGATAAGGATTTATTTGTGTTCGTAGAACGCTTGAAAAGAAGAGAAATAGTAGCCTAGGAGCTGGAAATGGGTGTGAAACACAGTGTGTCGTCATGGCGATTTCGGGGCCACTTTCTGAGAGGATGAAGAAACACTATCCCTCTTTTCTTTTACCTTCTCTAGAGCTTTCCCGGTTTTCTCACCGATGTCGTGTGTTTATCAACATTATGAGAGTGTAGAAACCCTTTTTTGGGTTTCGGTATCTGTCAGCAGGTGATTTTAGTCTTTACTTCACTAAAACGGGTGGGACGTTTAAAGTGTGTAGTGAGTGTCTAGCGGCTGTAGAGTTTGATTGACAGGTCAGCACTGCGCGTGGCTGTAAAAGTTTGCCCTGAAATTTGCACGAGTGATAATCCAGACAAAATGCAAATGGTTATCCTAAAACTACAATAAAGTATAACCGTACATGTCAGTAAGTTTAGGTTTTCTTTCTCGGTGTGTTGCACAAATATTTTTTTATTTTATTAAAGAAAAGTATGTTCAGTTGTTTAAAGTAACAATGAGTGTGTGTGTGTTTGGGGAAAGCTATATGGTGTAAATAATGCTTGTATTTCGGCCTCTTATCGGGTGCATGTATCTGTTGGATCTATCCATATTAGTTGGTTTGCTCAGTATGAATTTGTGAAATCAATACAAACACAAACAAAATCATCTGAGCTTCATCTGAGTCAGTCGGTGTTAAAAGGCACTGACGATATGTGATCTTAACAAAGCATTTCATGATGTAACGTATAGCAGTATCACTGTCATGGCATTATGATACGAGGAGCTCTGTTTGGAAGTGACGTACCATTATTTTGTTAGAGCTTTTTTAGAAAGTCAGACTCGGTCAGGACACGTCTGTGCTAAAAAAAAATTTACGTCCTCATTATTTGACATGAGATTTGTCATGGTCTAAGTAAATATTGGGGAAGAGTAGTCAGTAGAAAAAAGTCTATTGAGTCATCTAGCCTTGATCAGTGACCGTTTAGCTGACAAGGTAATTTATAACGCTGTATGTGATGGAGAATCTTCTGTTCCCTATAAGCACACAGTCTAAACCGGAGTTGTTTTCTTCGGTTCTTTGTCTCTTACATATGAAGACGCGTTTGTTTGTATATATATATATATATGTCAGGAATGAGACGTAGTCACCGTTCCACATCCTTTTTTTCGACTCTCTCTGATAACTAAAATGACATTCAGGCTGTCAGTTGCTTTATGTACAGTACACTATACACTGTTTGAACACAAACTGTATCAGAACAACGTTGTTGTTGTAAAATGTTTGGACTGTAGAGACATTGGGTTGTTAAATGATTTAGTGAAATCCTGTAAAGCTGGTGTATGTATATATGAAAAGCAGGAAATACCCTACTTGATACTATTATCCTAATGTTAAAATTTAAACTTGCACTGGCTGCCCTTTTTTTTGAAAATTTTTTAAACTATTCTGTCCTATCTAACAGTGGTTTGATGGAGAAGAAAAATCTATTAAACAATTATGCTGGGATCAGAGGAAGTTTAGCCAGTGCTATATTCATCAAGCTCTAATTGTTTTTTTATGGTGCATGTGTTAGAGCAGATTATCATCTCCATCATCACAAGTGTGAATCGTTTTGGTCAGACTTGATAGAACAGTAGATTAGATGGATACCCGGTTTGTTTGCTTGTATGCATTCATCCAAGGAAAGAGACTTGGTCACTGTTTCCTGTCCCTTTATTTTTTTTCCAGAGCGATGACGGCACATAAGATGTACATCCGGTGAGATTCAGCTGCGTTTTTAATCCGTGTTTAGCGAGGGATGATGGCTGAAGCGTCTCCGTGAGTTAGTCAGAGAGCAGATTAAAGTCTCTCGTGGCCTCTATTTTGCAGCCTTTAACGCTTTAACAGCTGCTTTATTGGAACAGGAGACAATGTTTGGAACAGGTTCAAATTTATAGTTTGGGTTATTGAGGCCTTGTACCAATCTGTGGCCATGCATTTGATTTGGAGGGATGGACACATACAGTATTAGAATGTTTTCAGGTTGGTAAAAAGGTTATGGTTTTTAGCCGCTGAAATATTACGTCATTTTAAACATTTCAGCTTGTTTTATTTTTTTTAATCCTGTAGACTGCATATCGACTCAAAATACTGTTAGAGAAAAAGAGTAGTTAATTCGCTCAAGATTTTCATTTTGTGTCAGACTGTTTTAGTTGTATCACTGAATATCTGTGTTAAGCTCAGGCCTGATATTCGTGTTGCGTCTTGCTCAGGTGTGGTCGGTTGTTCTAGGCTTTTGGACCGGAGACCTGCTTCTGGTCCGTCTGTCTGGTTAACCAAGAGCTGCATGCTGTGATGTGGTGCATTGTGGGAAAGCCCAGTTTAAAGCTTTTCTGTGATGTGAAAGAGAAGTGCTCTCTGATCACCTCACTACTGTGCTGTGCTAAATCATCCTTGTTCAATCATCCTTGACCACTTTGCATCTGCTAAGTGTGTGTTTCTTTAACTCGTATTACATATGTTAAACTTGGGGTGTCTGGATTTTTATGATGCAGCATTCAGGTTTGTGAAAACCCTAGTTTTTATTATAGCCGATGATTCATCTTGTTGATCAGTTTATTGGTGGCATGTATATTTGACCGGGTTGTCGGTTTGCGTCTGGTTTCTGTTCTGCTCAGGAAATGAACTGGTATTTTATTATATAAATTTTAAGTCTTTAGTCTTCCTCTTTGTCCAACAGGCTTAGTTTGTGTACTTTTTATTTATTTATTTATTTTTTAAATGTTCTACTTCGTGAAATAGTGGAACTTTCCTACCTGGTTCTTTTGAAATTTGGTGGATTTACCCTCTGATGACTGTTCACTGTAGCCAGAAACTGTGAATTTTGACTTGGGTAGAATATTTTTATGCTCGTCCTAATTATTAAGAAGGACTGCTTTGAACAACCTAAGGGTAGTTTGTTAAAGGGAAATCAATTCAAGCCAAACAAACTACCAAAATGAACTCCCAGTTTAATGTCACACACACGATTCCTCACGATCAAATAGCAAGCTGCTTCTCTTCTTGCCTGTTCTGACATTTGTGATCATCTGTGATTGTCTGTTTAGGCATTAATTATGTTTAGACAAGCTTAAAAAAAAACCTTCTGAAAGAATCACTACATGTTTATAAAATGACTTGGTACCAGATTTTTGACCAGTTCTCCACCAAGACACATGAGCTAATTTCTTTTGATAGCATGTTTATGTTAATTAAATATCAAAGTGCAATGTTGGAATACCCAGTCAAAACCTGACAACTGTGAGCAGTAGTGTGTAATTATAATAATAATCCTTATTGAAGAAGGAAACGAAATGTAAGAATAATGTTAGAGTTGTTTGGGTGATTATAATTTGCATGGACAGGTTATGAGCACAGACAGTTCACCAGGTTGACCAGTGTATAAGTAAGTTCAGTAGGTTTGGGATAAACAGGTCACCCATGTTATCATTGGCTGAAAAATAGCAGATAATGCATTTTGATTTCTTGACAACAAAATTAATGTTCTCTCTCGTCTACTTTGTTGCTAATGGTTTGTCGACGACTAAAACTTTTTCCATAACTGATGTGTCTAGAATGGTTTTAAGTGTGCTGGAATCATTGTCTTAATGTCCATCATCAGGAGACCATATGTATAATGTTGAGCAGAGATTAGGACATGTTTTTTGAAAGCTCATTGTTCTGCCTTCCCTCCCACAGGCCTGTGTGTGTGTACTGAAAAAGAATGAGTGATACTGGAATCAGAATGAGTACTGCAGGAACTGACAAGGAGCTCAGTGACCTTCTGGATTTTAGCGCTGTAAGTGCAGAATTCCAGCACAACTTGTCACCATTGCATACTTTTTGTGATTTGTTTTTCTCATGGTGTATAAACGTGTTTCTCTTTGCTCTCTCCCGTAGATGTTTCCTCTTCCGGGGATGAACGGGAAAAACAGACCCAACGCTCAAACAGGCAGTCAGTTTTCAGGTCCAGGTAGGCCACAATATTTTAGTTCATTGTTTCTTCTTATTCAAAAGTTAGTTTTTTTGTTTGTTTGTTTATTTATTTATTTTTAAATAACACGTGCAATCCATGTCTTTTCTTATACAGCATTTTGATCATTTTTTTACTATAAAATATTTTTTGCTCAGAAAGTTGGCGTCTGTGCTCTTAGCAGTGTGCATAGATACAGCTTTAAAAAAAAACCTCCAAAAGGTTAGGCTATAAAACGGGGACATCTGCTGTTAAAATGTCTGAATGTTGGTGAAAATATTAGCATCGACTTGATAAACAAGCGTTTGCCGTGTTCTTATAACCAAGATTTACGATTTTGTATCATTTCACAGCACAGACCTTTTGACCCTGCTGTAGTAGTGCATGCTTTTGTCCATCTCTTTCCACTCTATCTATTTTTTACTTATTATTTGAAACAACATGGGGTAATTACAAAAACTGACAACATCCTCTCTCTCTCTGACGACGACAAAAAATTTCGAACAAATATACACGCCAAATGTTTCTCATCACTCATCGCCCCAGTGTACACACTCTCTCAGCAGTCTCTACGACCTCCTTTAACACACTTTCTCTCCAGGGTGAATCTTTAATGCCTCTGTTAATTACTTTGTGGTGTTCAGGCAAGAGGAGCGTCCCCTTTTAGTAACTAATCACCTGTAGTGTGCAATATAACAGAGTGGTTCACTGAGATGAACTGCCTTTCTTGTACAAAGACCGATATCAACTTACCGGTCCCTGTTTGAAATGAGATCCGGGCGAAAAGTCGCTCCTGTTAAATTTAGGCACTGTAAAAGGTGACGGTTACTTGCATTGTCCAAGCCTTTCGTTTCTGAATTGTGAAACGCATCACTTACAGGTTGGAGGACAAAAGCTGTCTTCGGGAATTGTAGATGAGTGAGACAGGAGCGCCAGTGCTTCCGGTTCAACTCGTGTATGTACGCTGCCGGCGCATCAACAGATTTCCGCACACTCAAACATGCAGCGGATGCGCGCCTCTGTGAGCAGGGTGGAAACGTTGAATGAGACAAAGGCAAAAACAATTGGCGAAGGCTCTCAAGTGTCAGGATTGGTCCCTGAGAGAGTGCACGGTACACACAGACCTACTTGGACATCTGTATATTCACCCAAACACGCGCACCAAATTGCACCACACACATGGCTATTGGCTTACACACATGCATACCTTTACCTGCACACACACACTTGTGTACACAGGCACTTGTATATATATGCACACTTAAACGGGGCCAGAGACATACATGCTCCTCTCCTCATATATATATATATATATATATATACACATATACATACATACATACATACACACACACTGCTTCAGGTGAGCGTTAGAGGAATGTTCTAGTGGGTCACGTACATTTCGGATGAGATGGTCTGTATTGGTTTACGCATTTTCAACACACGTGAAGGTTACAGCCTTTCACAAGCTTTAACACCCACCAAAGCACTAGTGTTGCCTGAAGACATTCACACTGACTTTCTCCAGCTGAAGATAGACTTCATAAGCGACCTTGAGAAGAAGCACAATTCACAGAGGTCTGTAATGTCAGTGTGTGAACTAGTGAGTGATTTTAGTCTGAGTTGTCCTCTGATTTTCTTGCCATCCGAAGGTCTTGAAGGACTGTTGCATTTGTGTTGGTTGTTAGTTTCCTGAATGCATTCACAGCCTTCATTGTCTGCTCTGTCCTCTTTAACTGATTTCACTGTCCCACGCCTCGCTTCTGTCCTTCACTGATGCTGTTACTTTTAGCGAGCCAAAGCTGAATCATCAACACAGACTGTTTTCACAGTCATTTAGAAAAGCAGAATCATGGCTTAAAATTATGCCGCATCTTTCTAAGGTAAGGTGCCAACCGTGTTAGCCATGTATCATCTGTGGTCATGTGATGAGATAAGCAAGCGTGAGGAAGAACTGATTCCCTGAGGTGTTGCTAGCCAGAGAGTTTCATTTACTGGGTATGTGAAAGTGAGAACAACCGGGATATAAATATAACTGCAAAACTCCGCTGAAAGACACAAAGGAACACTGAGGTTTGCATGAAGCAGAACTTTCCATTCCTGAAGGCAACCATGGGCCTCAGAGTGAGAGTTTTGTTTTGTATCTATCAAATATTATATTATGTAAATATATCCGTGCTCAGATTTTATTAATAAAAAAAAAATCAAAAGGCTTACTAGTAAATATGTTGTATTTTACAGATTTATAAACCTGAAATGCCACAGAAGGTAGAAATGTACAAGAAGGTGATAGTTTCATGACCTTTTTTAATGTTAATGTACGTGTTTTTTTTTTTGTTTTTTTTACACCTATAATGTTTCTTGGTGCTTATTCATCTAGAGTTTAGATTACTTAAGCTACCTATTTTTTCATTCATACAGGACAAATCCATACATAATGGTTTCCAGTCTATTATTCAAAAGGTTTATAACGTTATTCAAGTTTGACAGGCTCGTTACCTAATTAATACATGGACTCAAGTCTAAAGGAGACGATTGAGGCTTCAAAATGCACAGAATGGGACGTCTCTGAAAAGCCATGGCTGATATGTTTCTGAGGGAGAATACGATGGTTGTTGTGCCTTTTGACGATATAGCAAGTCTTTAGCTAACATTTTCCAGTGTTTCGAGCCTCTTACTTTTGCATTGAATTGGATTTTGTGCTGCTTTGTCTGTACCTGGTTCTGAAACTGCGGTATTTGGAAACATTCTAGTTATAGCATCAGACCTTCATGATGCACATTCTCATTAAGTGCATGTATCAGACAGAAACTTTTTGTTTCCAGAAGGTTTTTTTTTAAACTATTTGTCACGGGGGTAAAAGACAGAAGTAGGTAATCAGCGTATTAGTAGCCAATGAACCTATTTGGAAGCAATAAATAATAAACGAAAGGATTGTGTAAGACTTTTTTTTTATGTATGTGATCTGATAAAACATCATCTGTTTTGATATTATTCATAAATGTATAATGTGTGTGTGTGTGTGTGTGTGTCATAATACTCCGAGCCTATGACTCAGGGGTGACTAGACCCATTCCAACATTTTTCCTCGTAATTATAGCTCGCTCTTTTTAGCGGACTTACTGTGTTCGTTCTTCTCCCTAATGAGCTGTGTAGATGTGTCAGTCTTGACTCACCCTCTGAGCTGTACCATGCACACACACACACTCTGTCTCAATCGTGCCTGCAGGGCAGAGAGTGGTGTAGAACTAAGGTTTCACGACTGGCAGCTTGCGTCTCTATTGTCCTCTGTAATCACTGTGTCTGCACAAACAGGTAGCGTGCGAGAGCACTTCAAGCCAATGAATAGCACATCGGCTGTCCAGACGCTAATGACTCAGCGGCTCGTAAAAGGAGAAGGAAAAAAAAGAGTTGATAGATGAACAGGCGTGTCTATACACACGTGTACAGGTCCACAAGGAACTGAGAATATTTAGGAAAACACAATCATGATTTCACCGTGCAGGTCTCTCATGTGACCCTGCGCTCATGCTGACAGGCTTTGCTGCAGCCATTAGGATCTAACGGGCAGTGGAAAAGTGCACTTTTTTTTTATTATTGAGCCTTCAGAGCAAAGTTTTGTTTATTCAGGTGTTGGGGGAATAGCTCGTAACTTCTGGGTGCAGCCTTTTCACCTAAAGTCAGAATTTTTCCGGTGTGGACAGTGCACCAGATCAGGGCAGCAGACATTTTCTGCTTGTCACCTATTAATCATCCACCGTGTTAATAAGAGTGAATGTTCAGCATTCATATGAATATGGATTAAAGCTATTTTAGAGAGTTTCTCTCCTACACCCCCATGTATCGTCGCCCTCCTGTTGCCTCTCACATTCCACAGTATTAGCTGTCTTGTTTGTTCTCTCGCTTGCTCTCACTTCATGAATAGCTGTAAATAGCTTGCTCCCTGCACCCCGGCGTCTTTAAACCTTCTTTTAAGCAGCGCTGGTGAAATGTTCCACGCTTGCAGGAAGTCTGTGTATTGTTGAAACACGTTGGTAAATAAACGGCCTGTAATGAGATTTCCAGGGGCATTGTTTAAAGGCAGGTAGTGTGGCGTAGAGAAACAGATCGCCATTTAACACACTTGAATTGTTCTTTCCTGTTTTTTTGGTTTTGCTTCGTCGATCATGTGTGCACGCATTGACAGGGGAGTCGTATAGCACCACATTTCAGAGTGCACCAATTTAAGACGAGGGGTGTGTGAATTTGTGTGTTGATTGAATTTTTTGACACCAGCCCACGTCTCTCCACTCCAAGTCACCACAGAACGCCGGCGGCAGATTATGGTTGTCACGGCAATAGCACCGGCCTTGCGTTTTGCTCCGGTTCTGCTCTGCTGCCGACACCGTCATGATTCCTTCCACTCTCTCCCTCCCTTTGCTTTTAATTAGACAACAAAAAATATGAATATTTATAAGTCTGGTGTTCATTAATATGCACACTTATGCAAATGAGCTCACAATTAAGGCTTTTCTCCCCAGAGATTGTTGTCAGTGTTAAAGTGAGGGAGCCATGTGTAAGGTGGGGGATTCTGGAAATTTCTGCTATGTATTTCTAAAATTCTCCCAATTCCACTACCGCTTTGTGTGCTGGAAATAGATTTTAAGTTAATGACAGCTTATCAAAAAACAAAAGATTATAGATTGGAGTCAGCACAACAGGTGCCCTGTATTGTGCTTTTTTTATTTTGTGGTCCAGCCCAAATGACATGTCACTTATTTGTTTATAATAAACATATCAGCGTATCCTAAAGCCCTGTAGTACCTACAGCATAAAGATTAATCTCTTTTTGGCCTGGGCATGCCTCCATAAGGAGCGTGCACATGTACGGACAAATAACGGTGTACAAACTAACGTTCATGAGGTACTAATGAGGTAACATCTTGAGGTGTAACATGTAGTGTGCAGCATATCAGCATTTTATTATTTCACCCTTCTACCTTTTATTCAGCAGGGCAAAGCACCAAAATTAAATAAATCCGCTTCAAATGGATGGATTACCCAAAATCCATTCTTTATGGTAGGCTGGTGTAGGCAACACAGAAATAACTCTGATTGTGCTCAGCGTCTATGCTTTGCAAGCCGCGGGTATTTTTATTTTGTTTCCGATTTTACGGCTTTTATTAATAGCTGAGTCTTCTGGAACGAGTCGCTAAGCTGTTACCATGTCTGTGTCGGCACTGAAACGGGCCAGGAAGTAGAATGTTCTACACTAATCAGTCTGCAATCAACATTGTTAGGGTTTATAAACTTGACAGGAGCTCTATCAGGTTTTATATAAGAAGCTGACAGCAGGGACATGCCTTTGTGTTGCAGGTATGGAAGATCGGAGCGGATCAGGCTCCTGGGGCTCAGCAGAGCAGAACAGTCCATCCTTCAGTTCACGGGTAAGAACTAACAAAGCTCTGTGGCTGTGAGTACTTAAAGCACGTAGCATGTTGAAACAGAGCTGCTTTTACAAGCTAAACAGTGTCTGTCAACGTTACAGCTCATTAGGTGTGAGAAACGGACAAACAGAGCTGGATGTTTCAGGTGTTTGCTCTCAATGCTGATGAGTGACTGCACTTAGAATCGTCATAGATTTAGAGCTTTACAAGTGACTTTACATAGTCATTGAGCTCTGTAAATCTTTACACAAGTGTAATTTAACTAAATTACGATTTCAACCCTTTTTTTTTTTTTTTTTAATTGGCCATATGCAACCCAAGATAAATAGCAACCTGCACAACTGGACGTTAGCTTAAAGTTTTTTCCCCCCACAGCTGATGCTTTGAGATTGCATCCTCAGGTCACCAGACAAAAGTTCAAGACATGACCACTGATTACATCACGGATCAGACATGGGATCAGATCAGTCAAAAACAAACAAAAAAAAACAAAAACACACAAATCTCTTTAGCCAGTCCATAAATACACACATACCACAGCTGCTAACATAATGGTTGAGTCACATTCCTTGATCCTGAGACATGTCTTACATGTAGGTGAGGGGTTAGTAGGTCAGTTGTTTGGTCAGCCAGCGAGCATCAGAAGCGTAGTGACCCTGATCTGATAAGAGGCAGATAAGACCAAGTGATCACTCACAGTAGACAGCTTACATCCAGCACAGCTGACTACTGTTTGACTAGTTTATATCCTTGTCATCAGGAAAATAATTATTTTTTTTTCTTCATTCAGAAATTAGTAATGCGGCTTCTTTATTAACGGACAGCTTTGGATGGTATGCAAAAAAGAGCATTGTCTTGCATAGAATACAGGTTAATGGTTTCCTGAAGTATCCTTATTGTTGTCCTTGCAGCAGGTACTGTAATTGTTTGCACTTTTTATGGTATTAAATGCTTATTTTGTCTGTTTATGTAGGCATTTGACAATGTGAGCCACTACAATGAGCATGAAAGTATGTCCCCTTCATCGATGTACAGCTCAGGAATTGGAGGTATGTCTACTGTAGTAGAATTTTGCGCAACAAGGGGCAAAAATATGTCAATGCTATTCGTACGTACAATGCTCCAAGTCGGAGACATCCTGAACGTCTTTGAGGCGGTGTTTAAAAAAAACAAAAAAAAACGAATGCATGGCTTCTCTACCGACCGTGTGAGAGACTCCTTCTCCTTAAACAAAGCTTCACCTGAATGATATTTTTCTTTGTTAAATCAAACGTATCTGTTATTAGACTACTTATATAGCTTGTCCAACATACAAGTCTCTGTGTGAATTGTTGCCACAGAAATTATAACGTATTAAGACGAGTGCATTAATAAAAACCTGGGATTTTGATTACAGTTTCTGGCTAATCGGATTTTGAGCTGAATTCAGCAGCTCTGTGTTGTTGGTTTTGTTAAAGCACACTTTATGATTAGACTCTACTGTGGTGTCCACACACAACCCACAGCTCTTATTGGAATCCACACTCGGGAAGTGTACTCACTGGAATTCCCTCAGATAAAGCCTACTCTGGGGGTGTTTGGGGGTGTGGGGATGAGTGTTGGGAGTGGGGTTAAGTCCACTGGAGCACAGCCCTCTCCACTGGGACTTAAACAGGGGCGACGGCTGACTCTCATGAGCAATGGTAGCGAGGAGGGGTGCTGTGTAATTAGCGCCGGAGCATTTATAATGGGCCAGTTTGTTGTTTTGGAGCACAGGCTGAGGCCGTAAACAGTGCACCTCATACTCTCTGGCAGCCCAGCCGAGCCAGATGGAGGCTGGCCAAACACAGAGTGAGTGGCCCTTCATCCAGTACCGTCTTACTATTCATAACGCACTACTGTAGTGTGCTCTTGCTTTGATAGTTAATGTATTCAAAGGATTTGCTTCATTGGGTTTAATATCGACAACCTGTTTTTGTTTTTTTACACTGTATATATTTTTCAGGCAGAAATAAAATACGGCGTGTGATCGTGCACAACCATAAATGTGGTATTTTGTTAAATAATGTTCATGTACATATCCATTATCAAAGCTAACGTATGCTTTTGAGAAAAGCAGCATTTAACAAAACAAAAGAAGCCCCCAATACGTCTTGCAAATGTATTTATTAAAAAGAACGAAAATGAATTCATCCACTACGTCATTCCATGTCATGGTTGCTCGCCTCACGCCTGAAACCGATCAGATTATCTAAGATCATGGAGAAATCCTGGTAATTGTCCCGTTCAATGTATAGTGAACCAATTTTCACCTTATTTAAGAGTAAGATGAATATATGAATAAAGGTTATTTTGGTTTAATGTATTATAATTTGTGTTCTAAATAGATTATTATAGGAACCACATACATTACTAAAACGCCAAGTGCTCTGTGTTACAGGCAAATCAGACAGAGCACCTTATTCCTTTGGCGCACAGGTATCATCTTCTTATGAAACTCTTGTTTGTTTGCAATAATTGTGTGAAACATTTTATATTCTTGGCTGTTGATGTTAATTTTTATTTACTCATCCGTCCTCTCTAGTTCCTGCAAGGAGAGATGTCCATGTCCAGTCCCGATGGCTTATCCCCCTCTGGCGTAAAAGCCACATCGCCATTCTATGGATCTTACCCAGCCAATCGTAGGAGGCCTATGGATGGAGTGCTCGGTGAGATGGCTAGTAAGAATGGGGTCCTCTGGAGACCCCCTGCAAAGATCAAAAACACTGCAGAATACCAACACTGTGCGGAAGGCTTTGCTCTATTTCATAAACATTCGTGACTTTAGATTTGTTTTTTCCCCTTTTCTTTTCATTTAGATACCCCACCGAAGAAGATCAGGAAAGTACCAGCTGGTCTCCCAACTTCGGTAAGTGCAGTCGTCTGTAGTCTGTGGGCGTCTAAGGTTTTCACATGATTGTGACCTCATTAGTAAACCATAGCTCTGGTTGAGCACTGAGCCTGGGTCTGGATTAACAGCAATGCATCTGACATAAGACATGTTTTTACCTCACAAAAATAAATCTGCATATGATTGTAGGCATAAACTGGTTCAGCTTGTAGCTCTTCCTATTTTTAGGGCTGTGCTTACTCATGCAATTTGCTTTTAAGCATTCATGCATATGTCTTTCTATCAAAATAATAAGCCCATTCCACCTCTTCAAAACACACACCATAACGGTGCACAGTAGGGTTAAGACACTCTTAAATATTGTATTCAGTTTTCTAAAATAGTAATTAGATTGTAATATGTGTATAAATCTATGACCCCAAAACAAACAAACAAAAATCTCGAGCTGTTTTTTGCTTCTTTTTTTTTTAGTTTCATGATCTAAGAGGCAGACTATTCTGCTGTATCTGACTAAGCATAAACGAAGAGAAACCAATTACTAAAAGAAAAACCGAAACATCTTGTTGCGGATTTGTAGCTACTACAAATCAAACTCATGCTTGCTGTAATACTGCACAGTCACTCAGACTTTTATCCTTTGTATTTTATCAAGAGGCTTATAGATCTCTAAACATTTTGCTCATGTGAACAGTAACTTTCTCCTAGCTTTAAGTCAGCTCCTGCCCACAAGAGCCTGCTATATCCAACCACTGACTGAAAGTCATGGATTTTAGTTCTGCTCTGGAGAATGGAGACGGCAGGGCATCCTGTGTAGCTAATCCACCATTTAACTGAACACTAACTCTGTTCGATTCTGGCTTTTAACAATTACGAACAGATGTCAGAATGTACCGAGAACGGTCAGCACCTCATTTAGTCACAGCCCTTTTAACCCACAAAGCATGGGTTCCTTTGTTATGTCCTCTTCACTCACTTCGTCCCATTTTTATTTTTAACCTCTCTTCTACTCCCTCCCGCTTAACATTTTTTTACTTCTCCTCTTGTCCCCATCTTTCTCCAGTGCTGTTTTTTTTTTTTGCCCATTTCCCTGCCCCCTCTACCCCCCTCCCTTCTCCCCACATTCACTTTTGCCTTCTTGCTCTCTTTCTTTCTGCACTCATTCCTCTCCCTCCCTCCCTCTCCCAGCTGCCTGTGGTGTTGGCTGGCCTCCAGGAATGGGCAGATGGCTCTGTAATTGGGAATTCAGCTCTCTCTCTCTCGCTCTCTCTCTCTCACACACTCACACACACACACACACACACACACACACACACACACACACACACACACACACACACACACACACACACACACAGACTCTGTTTTCTCCCCCACACCTTCTCTCTCTCTCTCTCTCTCTCTCTCTCTCTCTCTCTCTCTCTCTCTCTCTCTCTCTCTATTTCCCCATTTCCCTGCACATCATACTGTTTAATCAAATTACACAAGTAACCCCTCAAAGCCCTGGATCGTCGGTCTTCTGAGCCTGAATTCTTCATTTACACCAAAACCCTGGAACTCATGGAAAATCAGACAGGCTCAAATAGTTAAATCAGACAGGCTCCCTACCTGTGCCAAGTATAGACGACTTTATGGTGTTTTTGCATCTAACAATTGTAACCTTGTTTCGTTGCTGGGTTTAGCACATCTGTATGGATTGGCTTGGATCTTGTGTTTGCCAGATGTGATTTAACACTATACGCTGCGTTCTGCAAACTGTTCCTCCCACTCGGATCTCTTTGAGGGGTGTGTGAGCTAGCTTGTTTGTCTGTGGTAGCCCACGCAGCTATTTGGGATGTTTCTCTTGGGACAGCATGTGTTCTGTATTTTGTGGTGAATACTTCCTGATTCATGTACAGATCCCCAGATCACTGTCCTGACAGATCTGCACCATGGCACAATGTTTGTGGCAGGTGCTTTATTTTTTTCTTCTTCTCTCCCCCCATTATTACATAAGCTTGCAGATATCCAGACCAACATGGATTTGTTCACAAATGCCTATGTCTGTAATAAAGATCTCATCTCTTGCTGATTTTGGTTTGTGTTTACAGGTTTATCCAACAGCTCCCAGTGATGATTTCAACCAGGAAAACGCAGGTTTCCCAGCTTCAAAGACCGGCAGCGTTTACCCTGGCACCTACTACATGGAAGGTGTGTTGAGTGCTCAGTAGGCCTCGATATTTTGAGGAAAAAATATGTAATAATGGCAGTTGGATTAATTTTCTGTATAAATGTCACATTATCTAGAATATTATTATTTCTATTATTATAAGTATTATTATTTCTTGGTTATAGAACAATAAAAGAACAATACGGAATCTGAATCTGAATGTTTTACAAGAAAAGGTCTATGACTGGTGTATGACTGAACATGTTTCATTCTAGTGGAGGGAGCTATTTTTGCCCCAGGATTGGCTGTTCTCCTAATGACATACTTGTATTCCACAACTACATTAGAATAGATTTATATTATTGGAACCAAATATTGGTCCCCGCATGCAAAAGGCAGGGCTACTATTTTAGTTTATCCACATTCTTAAACTTGATGTTTATTCTGGCTGTTTTACAAACATGGTAGTATGATGTCAGTCATGGGCTATTTATATGGGCTGTAAACATCTTGTTGGAATTTTTCTAACAAGGGTTTTAAAGTCAGGCCTCAAGTCCAGGCATGTTTTGAAATGGTTCCATTCTAGCTATGGCTCTAATAACTGATTGCTAAATCTTCTGGTCTCTCTCTTCATTGACGTTTGTTTAAAACAAGTGGGTATTTGAGATAATTTCAGCAGCTCAAAACCTAGAGCAGACTTCTGTCTATCCTAGCTTCGTCATAAGATGCCCAGGGTAATTTCTCATCGTTTGAAGTTAAGATTATTTTAGGCTTTCTTACAAATAGTTACTGATGTTATTTGAAATAATTGACCAGACTATTGTCTTGTGTTAATAGACGGTCTGCAGGTCCCCTGGACTCAGTCGGGTTTTTCCTCCATACCCCACCTTTCCCAGTCGGCTCCGTTTGCCGCCATCAACCCTCAGGATCGCCTGGTGAGCTTTTCACATTTCTGTGTTTCCCTTGGTGCAGGATAGCTTGCTTAATTATTGTACATACTGGCCCTTGCACTATTATTTGAACTGTTAATGTTTACATATTGATTAAAAATTTAAGTCCATGTTAAATTCCTGACTGAGCTTACTGTGTGTCACTCAGTTATAAAGTGTACCTTAGAAAGTCAGTGGCTCATTCGTGCTTTTTCTTTCTTCTTTTCAGAAGAGGCAGCCTTTGCCCCTGTCCCCTCCATCTTATCCTCACCATGGCAGCGAAGTGAACAGTGGCTTCCAGTCTGCATACACCCCTCCTATCAATGGAACAGACGGGATCATGGGTAAGAAGCCCTGACCACCTCCATTCACACACTGACGATCAGTCGCCTGTCATGTTCGTTCTCGTTAGTTGAGAAATGCTTAAGCTCTATTTTCCTCTTTGTCCTTGTAGGCAATAGTGCACCAGGAAGCTCAGGGGATGAAATTGGAAAAGCCCTTGCTTCAGTGAGTTACACTAGTTTGGATCTGGTCTTAGATCTTGTCTGCCTAAGATTTGATCCAAAATTGCCCCAAAAAGGCTGTTTACCTAATCTCAGTTGAGCTCATTGATTAAGGTAGAATAAGTGATTTTCCTGTGTGCCCCAGTGTGATCTTTTGAATGTGCCTCTTTCATTTGTGTTGATTAGATTTACCCTTCGGACAACAATGGGAGCAACTTCTCCTCCACTCCACCTACCCCAGTGGGGTCTCCTCCAAACATGGCAGGTTGGTAAATAGGCTTTATTTGTGTTTGAATAGATGTACAAGTGCTGTGGTGCCATCTGCTGGTTAAGTGTTGTAATTTCAGACAGGTTTACCAAAGTAAATACAGATGTTTTAACGGTATTTAACGTTATTACAGAGATGCCCAAAATGGACAACTCAAATATGAATTATTATATTTTTTGCAGTCTCTGCTTCTCAGTGGCCCAGAGGATCAACTCAGTCTGCACAGTCACCCAGTTTTGAGGGAGGACTGCAAGCACTGGTACTCTTGGAACAATAATGCATGAGTTTGCAGAGCATAGATTTTGTGTATTTTGGGTTGAATCCTTTTTTTCTCTTAGAGATTTTAGTAAAAGATTTCTCAATAACGTGCATCTGTGGTGTGCTCTGTATAATTTCACAGCAGAACAAGACTGAGGACTGCCTGGGTGAAGCCCTGCGTGTGTTACGGAACCATGCAGTAGGTTCCGGACTGGGTGCAGAAATGCACACCCTGCTGAGCGTCGCTGGAGGAGCTGCCGGTCTGAGTTCCCTCGCTCAGAGCTTTTCCGTGCACAGCAGAGTGCCCGGCCTGGTGCCCAGCCACCACGAGGAATCGTCTGGTCTGACGTCCACCGGTTCACTAATACATGGGCAGTCGACAGCCACGCAAGCCCCTGCCAACTCGCAGCCAGAGGGCTTCTCAAGTAAGCACAATAAAATACTTGCTCTGGGGTCTGCTCTTTTTTTAATGTAGTGTCTTCAAGTGTGAAGTTAAGAATCAGAAGTGCGAAACAGAATACAACACACACACAAAACATGGCAGTTGAATTCATTGTAATAATTTCAGAAAATTTATTGAAATGAATGATCTCATATGAACACACACACACACTGCTTCAAGATACCTCCTTCTGAATGTTTCAGCAAGTTCAGAATTCACATCAAATTAAACAATGTTTAGAAGAGAATTTAGAGATTTTAGCAGACACTTACATTAAGGCTTAGTCTCATTCTCCACTTTGCTTCCTGTGGCGTCTCAAGGTTTGTCTGGAAGTCTGAGTCGCGTCTCCAGCACGGATATAAAGAGGGAGGATAAGGAGGATGACGAAAACTGCTCTATCGCAGATAAGTCCGAGGACGAGAAGAAAGACGGCAAGATGAACAGCACACGAACAAGGTACCTGACCCCAGAACACGCGTTACAGCACGGCATTATTATAAAGTGGGTTTTGTTAAGGGTGCACCTGAGGTTACTTCTCAGAATTTCTTTTTTTTTATACTGTTAGAATAACAAGCAAGAGCAGGGAAGAGTTTCTAGAGAACCTCTGAAGTGTATGTAGAACACACCTGCCTTAGTAGTAAGACACCAAGCTCAGCACAAATGAGCAAGTGAGTGCATTGAAAAGCAAAGTCTTATTATTAGGGCTGCTGTAAATTCACATAGAACCATAATAGAAATATTCCTTTTGTGAGAATAGTACAAGTGGATACGTAAAATTAGATTGTGTAGTCCACACAAGTTGAGAGAGAGGGAGAGCATCTTATTCCATATAGGAGCCACTCATACTGTGCTTGCATTCATTTAACCAGAGAATTAAGATACAGCCAACAGTATGCACACTCGCACACCCCCATTAGCATCAACCTAGGTGCTCCTAATTCTGTAACTAGAATACTATTTGTTATGCCTTAACCCCCACCCCCCTCTGTCCCCACTTTTTTGCTGCCATCAATCTGAAAAGTCTTGACGATGAGGACGACGAGGACTTGCCAGCGGAGATAAAGGCGGAGCGGGAGAAAGAACGGCGCGTGGCCAATAATGCGCGAGAGCGTTTACGTGTACGTGACATCAACGAAGCCTTCAAGGAGCTTGGACGCATGTGCCAGCTCCACCTGAACAATGAGAAACCGCAGACCAAACTGCTGATCCTGCACCAGGCCGTTAATGTTATTCTCAGCCTGGAGCAGCAAGTACGAGGTCAGTGGGCCTCGCCTCCCTCGAAAAAATGAGACCTGATCTCACACAGTGGAGATGTGGCTGTGGGGTGGGCTAGCAGTCCTGCTTAGAGAGAGTTAAGATGGCTTGTTTTATGTTTAACAGAGAAGACAGCTGAGAGTATTTAATGACGGGCAAGTCAAGTAGTTATATTGTCAAAAATTTCTAGCAAAATGATTGAACTGTTCTCTGAGGTACTGGTGAAATGTTTTGCTTTTCTATCAGCATCATTTTAATAAATGTTTTAGTCACAGACTAGGCAGCTATTTTAATCAATTTGTCAATCAAATCTGTAAAAATATTGAGTATAATATGATTAATAATCTGTGGTGGGATTGTTTTTGTGTTTTATCAATGAGATCTAGACAGAAAATTGCACTTAACATTCCGTATCCACCAAGAAGTATTGGTAATTTCAGTTTAATCTCTGTTATCACTGGTAGGAAACCTTGCTGCCCTTTTTTTCCCCTTCCCTTGTCAGTTTATATTTGTAGCTTAGAATTTTTTAACTACTGGATGCTTTGTTATAAACATTTGACTATTTAACTGCTTGTGCCCATCGTTAACAAATGCTTTGGTATGGTAATCTACAGACATACACAAGCCTGCTTTACCTTTCTCTTGGTGGGGCTGGTAGCTGATGAGAATGGCCTAGTGCTCTGTAGTACATGTTTGTTTGTATTTGTGCGTTTTTGTTTTTTTTCCCCCTTCAGTTAATCCTTTGTTTTGTCTTGCCCTCCACTCACTCACTCATTTCATTTCCAAGCTAGTCTTCTCACTTTCCCACTTGCCTGCTGTCTTGACTGTGTCTGTGTTTAGTCAGCATATTCTCTTTCTTACAGGTTTAGCACCGTTGTGTTCTGCAGGTTTCCCGATAGATTTCCAGTCGCTACGGTGCTCAGACATGGTATATTAATGCAGCTGGAAGGTGCTGCATGCAGAATATTTGATGCTCTAATTGTGTACGAATCCCTGGATGGGATGTCTGTTTTGTTTTTAATTAGCAAGTCACCCAAAATCCAAGTGACCTAAAGTGTAGTGTTTTTGTGCTAGAATTTTTGACATCATTATGTGAAAAGGTTTGGTTTTCATCCCTAACTTTTGTATCCGTAAGCGTAAATAGCTGTAAAGTTGGCCACTGAGATGCTTGACATCGACCTAGATAACGAAACTCTTAACATACATCTGTGCCCAGTGAGTAAGTTAACGTCAGTCTCACCACAGTTTTATATTTGGGTGGCTCATACAGCTAATTTATCTTTTATCAGGTGGCATACTGTAGTTCCTGTCTTTGTGGAAGTGGTGCAGATATTTTGTGTGTTTGGATACCAGAATGGATTCATTTGTGAAACAATGGTTGGATCTATTCAGGTTTTGTTTAGAAACCGTATTTATCGGTGAATTGTCAAGCCACGTAAATCCAAACCACAAGTCTCTTGTTGAAGTGGCCATCTTTGTGGTTTCCACACTAACCTTTTACATTGAACTCATAATAACCCTATGAAGAGCTCTTGGTGTCTAAACTCCTGACTGCTACTAGGCTACTGCAGTAAAACATCTGGTTTTGTGGTTTCTTAGTCTTGCTTGTTCTATTGTATACTCGGGTAGTTCAGGTTGACTGAGCTCACAACATGCAGGTTCTCACTTATTAA
Organism: Tachysurus fulvidraco; assembly: GCF_022655615.1. Lineage (NCBI taxonomy): Eukaryota > Metazoa > Chordata > Actinopteri > Siluriformes > Bagridae > Tachysurus > Tachysurus fulvidraco. The sequence continues at coordinate 5,396,422 of NC_062539.1, read as the reverse complement.
CTGTTTGTTTTTTTTTTTGTTTTTTTCCCCCCCTTCCTTTTCCTGTTCTGCTTCCATGCAGTTATTAACATTCTCCTGTAACTCTTTTGTTTGCAGCTTTTATTTTTTTTTTGCATGTTGTGACCTGCCATGTCTAACTGCTTCCCCTTCCCCACCCCGTTTTTGCCAGGTTGTCCTTTCCCCATTATCTTTTCTTCATGCTTCTCTCTTTCTCACAGATCTTACAGTTCGCAGCAGGGAGTTTGATCTCATCATGAATAAACACATCTCTGTGCAAAGGGATGGGTTTAAGATGAGACCTCATGCAGACACTTTTCTTCCCTTTTTTTTGTCCGTAGCTTTTGCAGCGGCTGTGTGTTTTGTTTCTATAGTACTTGGCAGAAGGTGCATCGCTCCTTTTCTTTCTTTCTTTTTTTTTCTTTTCTTTTTTACTCACAGTCACCCTTTGCTCCATGGCAGCCCCACAAATAGGTCCTCATTCTCCACTGGCAATTTTTGCACTGAAATCAGATCCACTTCAGAAACATTGCAGGTGTTGGGCAGTTATTGCGTATATTCATTGTTTGAAGTTCACCTGTACAGTATGTGTAAGTTCATGGTCAGATCTTCATGATGCTTTGACTGCCATGACAAGAAGAAGGAGATGTCGAAGCAGAAGCACGTGGCCACCTCTTGTTCAGCCAAGCTGCTCTTTCTCTCCGCTCCGCCATCGTCCGGTCTCCGGTTTCAGGATTTCACATCATATTGGTGCAGTCAGATTTTCCCCCAAACATGATAGTCAAGGATAATTAATAACACAAAAGGGAATCTTTCATTTAATAGGTGCTAGGGATTAACGTACCTAAACATTGCAGTGTCTTGTGAGTTTGTTAAGCTCTAATCAATTCGTTAGGAAGTTGATTGCTTAACAAGGTGATTAACAAGAGCCCGGTTGCCCTTGGCAGCAGTGTGTCAGAGGAGTGCTTGACACTGGAGGAGAAGGAGCAGCGTGACCGTGAGCGCCGCTTGGCCAACAACGCTCGCGAGCGAGTTCGAGTACGGGACATCAATGAGGCCTTCCGGGAGCTCGGGCGCATGTGTCAGCTGCACTTGAAGAGTGACAAGGCACAGACCAAACTGATCATCCTACAGCAAGCCGTGCAGGTCATCCTAAGCCTCGAGAGGCAGGTGCGAGGTAGGGCTCCACCTCCATGATAATCCCTCGCTCCTGTGCCTCATGTGGAGAATGGGGTTTAGGGAGAAATGCCTTCCATACAATGATGCTCTAAAGTCATTGCTGCCATTGGAAGCTTGTTTGCTCTGCTTGACCCTTCTCTTGACCTCTTTTCTGTCTCTCCACCTCACTGCCATGCCATTTCTTATTCTGGACTTTTTTTTACATAGTGTCTGTTTCTCTGTCCTTGACCAGTCACTGCCTGCATTAACTGTGTTTGCTGTGTAACTTCCTTCAACTTTGTACCTCTGCTTATCTCCACAGCTTGTCTGCTGCTGAGGTGTATGAATAAATTGAAGTGTGAATTGCAATGCCATGGCTGTTTGCTTAGTTTTGTTTTTAACCTGCTACAGAGCGGAACCTCAACCCAAAGGCGGCATGTCTGAAAAGGAGAGAGGAGGAAAAGGTGACCGGCATTGGGGGAGATCCTCAGATGCTGGGAGGAGGCCACCCTGGTCTAGGCAGTGATGGGCACACTCATATGTAATATTTATGTAAGTACTGCATTTATGATGAGGTTGTGAGTGTTTTCTAGTAATGGACAGATCTGGTAAATAAGGAAGTGGGTTAAATATATAAGCCAATAAGATGGTAAAGTTTTACATGCCACATAGACAGGTAAAATAACAGATTTGTGAAGTAGTGAATGAGTGCAAACTGCAGGCATATTGAGAGCGAAGTTCATTATGTTCATGAATATACCATGAAAGAGAATGTGAACAAATGACTAATATTCTCTTTTCTTCTTCAGATTCTATTCTAAAGAGTACTTTCAGATGTGGCCTTATTCTCCTATCTACCGTCTGTGTGTGAATATGCTCACCATGACTGCATCAGAATCTTTTAATCTTACGGACACGTAACTGTGCAAACACATACACACACTTGCATAAATGTACACACAGATGTTATGGACCACTGGAGCATCTTAAAGAACACTGCTGAGAGATGGTGAAACTCTGAGCACAACGAACAAGAATTTCTGCGCTCCTATTTTTAAATGTTTTTTTTTCTTTTAATTACGGGAGCAAGGAGATTATGGAGGTGGGTTTCGCCAGGATTTGATTTCTTATTGAAATATAGACAACCATTCCCGAGACTTCAAAATAAGGTCTTATCTGTGTAGATAAGAACTCCAACAAAATACTATCTGCTACATCGTTAGATGTCTGATAATTTGATGATCGGATATTGTGCTAGTACATAGCACATGTGCACACAAACACTTCGTGGGGATTCAGGGGCTCAAATTAGGGAACAGAAATTTTACCCTTTGGACTTTCATTTGTAACAACACACATGACTGAAAGCAGACGTGAAAACGAAGAACAGCCACAGTGACAAACACCTCGGCGCTCAAGTGTTTATTTTTTTATTTTATTTTTTTTGCATTAAGGTTGAGCGTCTGAACTCATGTACCTGTCTAACTGGAGCCTGTTCACCTCTACAGCAGTCACCACAGCCATGGACTCAACACTTCATTCTTGCCTACTGGACTAGCAGTTTGCATTAATTTTGAAATCAGTTTTTTTTTAAAAGAGGAACGTCACATCCTCTTGACAGTTTTTCAGTCTCCTCGTTTTTAGCATTTCAGTACTGTGCCGTCATGTCACGTCTTTAATCCTGGATCCTCCTTTCTGCTTTTTTTTTTTTTTTTTTTTTTAAAGAAGAAAAAGTATAAGAAAACTTTGGACATGGACACCATGTGCGATTACCAATTGTCCTGATTTGATCTAAAGGGTAGATGTAGTTTGTTCTTAAAAGTACA